>NC_058028.1:22704544-23004544 GCF_019176455.1 Solea senegalensis | reverse complement strand
GGTGATCTGAATGCCCTTTCTGAGGATGCATCTGTGGGCATGTGTTGTCGACAAATCCGAGAAACAAAATGTGCACTTATTGCAGTGACTCTTGGATTGACAGTACAAGTATTACTGTGTTTTTATGAATGATGCACTTCATTCCTTCATCCAAACTCAGCCTATACTATGGGGCTGTCACTTTTTATCTGAATTACAGATATATGTTCTCACTTGTCAAAGTCAAACTGTTCAAAATAAACAGCCTTGAAGCTCATCGGGCTGTCTGAAGTCATGCAGTAATTGATCCAGCACAAGACGTTGTGAGTGTAGCTTGATCTAAGATCGACTTTGAATGCACTGTTAGCCAACACAATACGACAGTGATGCTATCAGTGTGGCAGCCCACTGCTCCTAATACTAGGATGGGTCAAATTTCCCTAAGGGGATTGACTAAACCATCCTCTTATATGGACAATCATGGCACTAAAGCATCTGAAAAAATAACTTAGAAAAGTTAGCTTAGCAGGTAGCAACAGCTTGGCAGCGTATAATATAATGTATAATAATGCTTGTGTGTTGGAGAGATCTGAATATGTTCAAAAAATTGGCGTGTCACTTAACACTCGTGACATTTTAGACTGTTGCTTTAAAACAGTGCTATCACCCTGGATACAGTGTTGTTGTTTTTAAATGCCACAATGAAGTAATAAAAGGCATCTTCTAGATCATGTTCACAACACTGCTGGCAAGAGGCTGGAGCCCATACAAATCAGTGTCTATGGCAGAGTGAATTTTGATTGTATTTTTTTCAGCCTGCAGAAAAAATGCCAGATGTTAGTAATAGTTAGCAGTTTTTTTTCGATCAGTAGAAAATATGCTTAAAAGAAGTCAAGAGATTTAACAATAATCAGGTAATAATCTCTATTGGGCAGACGGACAACAAGACAAATTGTCCGACACTGCCGTCAGAGTGCAACTAAAATGCTTTGGGGATTTACAGTGATGCAAATTAGAATCCTAGAGTGAAAATATGTTCTTTTACAAGAACCTGAAGCTGCCCAGTCCTCATAGTAACCATTAGCAGTCATATGGGATGATTACTTGCAAATTGTACCAGTCACTGTGGTTCACCACTTGAGGCTATTGAATTCCAGGCTACATTATGAGGTATATATCCAAAAACAACTGATCATAACAGCAGTTTTTTTGGGGATATTTGTAGTTTGCCATGTGGTTTTATTTCTTCCCTTAAGGGTTTGCACATCACTGGTAACAGACTTAACCAAAACAACATGATTTGCTGACATTTTCACAGAAAATAACAATAAAGCTACTAGCAAATATGAAGTACTGATCACGTTAATACAAACAAAACAAATGCACAGTGGTGCTGTGTAGGAACGTAATGCATTTGGGAAACGGCCTTACTACAGCAATGTTCACACATTTGAATCCTGATGTGAACCAAGGTGGGGGAGAGGAAACACTTACTGTGCTGAGCAAGCAACAGCACTGAGTGTACTGAAAGAACAGGCTGGCTGAGCTGATTCAGTTCTTGTTATAAATATGTAAGCGTAAGAGGTGTGGCTATAAAATGTACTTTGTGTATGAGTGTGTGTGTAGCCTCAGGGAGTGGGTTCATTTGTGTTGCGTGTTAAAAAGTGTTAACAAGGCAGGCGAACACCCAAGAAGCATTTGTGAGGTGTGCGTACACACACACACACACACACACACATGGCATCACCCTGCTGATGAAACAGTTTATGCCTTGGTCTTCAAATGATGTGACAGTTTATTCTCCATATGCTCTCTTCATTTTTATTTCATATCAGACGTCTGATCTGAGAAACACTAGAGTGATGTTAAGAACCTGCCTTGCTCTGTTTTCAGGGTGTTTTTAAAACAAATCGCAACAACAACCCTGCAAAAAAACTGCAAATAGACATGAAATAGACATGCCAGGCAAAGCCAAATATGCAAATACAGAATACAGCCAAACACCACTAATGAAGCACAAGTACACGCAATTGGAAACATTATAGGTCCAGCAAAAAAAAATGCATGTGAAGCAACGTCATGGAAGCCAATCAGCATTTAGGTTCTTCATCCTCCAGACACTGTAATGGAAATCTGTGATGCTGTATGAGCAAGACCAGGCGACTGCATGGCTGAAAGTGAGGAATTTGGACAAGCTGGTAGATGGAGACTAAAATGCCTCTCATTCACTTTGAATGGAGGGGCATTATGCATGTACTGTACTGTGTATATACTGTATATATGTATATATATATATATATATATATATATATATATATATATATATATATATATATATATATATATATATATATATATATATATACATACATATACACATATATATACATATACATACATACATACATACAATGTACTGCACTCTGGATTTGTTGCCTCTCGGGTCAATAAAACTATGTTGTGCAAATACCCAATTGCGGGTGTTTAGGTCAAACACTGCACAGACCAAACTGATTTCTTGGACAAGGCTGAGTTCACCTACTTACACTGCTCACATGTACATGACAGAGGCTTCATCTTCAACACTGATCTTTGACTGGGACTGTGCACATGTTGCACGTGGATGCATTGCTGAGTGCACCGGCAAAGCAAAGTGATATTTCAATACAAACAAGTATGATATGTATTTAATTTCACTTCATATCTGTGCTGACATTTGCTGTTATGCTCATTCATTAGTGCTGCCATTGCGCTGTAATACCATGATCGTTTGTGTGCCCAGAATTTGTATTTGTATATGAAAAGATATTAAAGTTGAGTAATAACACTCCTATGCTATGTGTGGCAGTACTGGCTAAGTGGCAGTCCAAAAGCCTCTGGCGGAGCCTGTGAGGATGATGGAAGAAAAGAAAATGAAATCAAGAAAACAATGGGACAGGGAGAAAAAGAAAGAGAAGGTTTCAGCTAAAAGGCTCTCGTTGCCCAGAGGCACTCTATACACTCTAATGATTGCCTGTAGCATGTGTGGGTTTGCATGTTTGTGTCTCTCTCTTGACAAAGACATTGAAAAGGAAGTGCAAATAGAAGAAATGCTGTTAGGTCATACATGTGTATGGCTTTTTTTTGTGTTATTTCTGATTCAGCTTGGCTGTCAAATGTTCCATTGGCACATTTAGGCCACCACACACACACAAAAACAGAATATTCACATGATGGCTGACACATACGCGGACACACACGCGCACATTGTTGTAAAAGTGGATAAGCAGGCGTCAGTGACTGGATGTCAGTGGAGGTGACACAACATCACATCGACCTGCCAACATAGCGTAGTGCAAACCGAGATGCTGTTCACACACACTCAATACAAATGCGTATGTGGCACTTGCACACATTTCGACAAGCATATTTGCACATGCACTCTCTGGCTGATACACATACAGGTGAACAGGGTGTGAAAATCCGAACACACTTGCATCCGCAAAACCACTTACAGGAGCGGGCAGGATGCACACAGACAACAGGAATCAAGTAAATTGCATAAAAAGTGCATGAGCAAGGTGTGGGCACAAGCAGACAAACACTCACAGCTCATCTCTCACACACACCTAAGTGAGCATGACTGGAGGTGACAGAGCGTTCACATGGGGTCGAGCTGGTCCTGGATGTGCCACAGCCAGCAGCTGAACGCCCAGTCTGGATGTGAAGGTGTCAAACTTGCTTGGTTATAGAGCTAATGTGGAGCTGCTAGACTGGCGCACCTGGGGCTCACAGAAACACAAACACACACACACACACACCAATATACGCATAGGTGCACAAAAACACACATGTTAAAACACATCAGGAGGAGAGTAAACACGCATGCATAAACACACAATGTACACATAAAAATGTCAGACATATACTGACTTTGTATAAACTGGACACACACACACACACACAGACACCGCTGCAGAGCGGCTATCACGTGCACAAATCTAAGTATACATACACACGTGAGTCATGTACAAAATGTGTAGGCTGAAGTGTAAACACACAGGAAGGAACGGAATCACCAAACACTTGCATACAAGCTGTACGTAAACAGTCACACACACACACACACACCTCCAGCTTCATACCAGGCCACTGCTAGTGAGACAAATAAACCTGCTTACACATGGCACTGCTTTCCACAGTGATGGCTAAATAGGGCATGAAAAGGTATGCACACATGCAGACACGCTCACCATCAGGTGTGTGGGGTGAATGTTAACAGAGACACATGTGGCCTTGACGCCCGCTGGGATCTGTCCATGTCCTCTCTGTGCCCTCTGAAAATGCACACCACTCTTCTGCCTGACTGCAGCTCTCCTCGCGTACTCATTCAGCTTTTTTACACCGCGCCACTACTGGCACAGTGACATTATGGAGCTGAAATTCATAAGCTGCTTTTACACATGCACTGAAGGACATTTTGCTGATATCGTCCAAAGAGGCTGCATGTGAGAACACCAATGCAAACGGCAAAAGTTCCTCCAGACTTTTCCTGCCAGCTAATTTCTAGAAAACGTCCCAGTGAACTCATGTGAGATAACAGGAATGAATTCAAACCAAGTCAACGGGTGAGTATTCTGGCTCCTGTATGCTCGAGCCAGGCTCTACCCCCTCACCTGGATGTTCATGTCATACAGTGGCTGTTACAGTAGCTTGCTAAAAAGAACAACTCTGAGGATGAACACTTTAAAGACTCAATAATAGGCCCTATGGGCCACAATCCTGATTACTGTCCAAGTGGTAGAGAAAACAGGGAACTCTGCCATGAATACCTAAATCTAATTTGCACAAGAGCTTTTAGTAAGCGCGTGGCACATATCTGAATTTGGTAGATCAGGATACGGTTAGAATGAGGCCAGTGGGGGCAGAGAGGATGTCAGGATTGTGACACATTATCTGATGATTATTTGCAAAGCTGTGGACACACTGAACTGTGTAATGTCAAGACGATCAAGTAAAGATAATAGATTTGTTATAACACATTTTTTGAACCCACCATGATGTGAACCATTGGTTTGTGAAATCCTTTTAAAACATTCTAGTTTTGTATTTTATCCACAGAAATGTGACCATATTTGGAAGAATGGGAGGGGGGTCTGTTTGAGAGCTCCACCAATGGCCACCTGTAAACACACAGTACCAGCTGTCAATCACATGGAGTTCAAACCCCAATACACGCCCTGCTTTTTGGTCTAGATGACTTTGAATAGGACCACAATTTACAATGTTGTCATCACTTTGTATTGAAAAGACCTGAAACAAGTGATCAATACTATATGAACACCTTAAGAAAATGCTTACTGGTGAGAAGCAAGTGTGTTTTCCAAAACATATTAACTAGTTGAGTCACATCCTGGTGGATATTCAAGAGAATGTTTCATGCACTTCAGCTTTGGCTTCACTTTCTTTCTGGAAACTATTTATATATATACAGTCGATGCATTTTACCCATAATACAAATCAGATCTAAGCAGTGGAGGCCTCAGAAGCACCACATCAGACAGTGTGGGTTAAATAAGACCTCATTTGCACTGGTCACCAACCCATTTAATTCCTGTTTTATACAAGTTTATTGTCAGTGGAAATGTGTTTAATGACTCCAAACAGGATCAGTGGGAACACAAGACCCAGTTGAATTTCTTTTTTTCGTCTACTCTATTTATGCCAGAGAAGCACCATTTCTAGTGCAATGCTACAACGTGCATTCCTTCTCTGGAATAAACTATTGACAAGTCTTCATATTCCTGGAATCACATATTCAGCAATATAAATCTGCAGGGGTAACAAGCCTCCTCTGTGTGTGCGCATGCTTTGAGTGGTGTGTCAACAAGAGCTAAGTGTAAAGCCTCAGAAAAAAAAAAGAAGCTTCAATTGAGGGTTTTGTCTCATCTGTTGCGTTTTCTTTTGGGTGAATCACACTGTCTCTGTTGCAGGAATCTGCATCAGAAACCACAGACACTCCACCTCTTCCTCAATCCTCTCATCTCCCTCTAAGCTAAATGATCCTTTCATTTCCTGATGACCAACAGAGCCCTTAGGTGTCTGTGCATGGGTGTGTGTGTGTGTGTGTGTGTGTGTCTGTTGTGAGGATGCGTGAGCAGCTCTGAGGCCACGGTTGCATGTAAAGTTCACAGTTGTGCTGATCCTGTAGCAAAACACAGCTCTCAAAGAGATGTCTGGACTCAGCTTCCCAAGTGTGTGTGTGTGTGTGTGTGTGTGTGTGTGTGTGTGTGTGTGTACAAGTTGAATGGTTTGCATTGCTGTATGTAAGAAAAAAAAGTGTTAAAAAAAGAAGAAGCCTGTTTCGCTCACATTTCAACTTGCGTCCACACCTGCAAATTGTAATTTATACACACATGTTCACATGCATGCACACTCACAATAACATATAAGCACACCCACACACACACACACACACAAATCCATAGAGAGCTGACTCCGGAAGATAGAGAGGAAGTCGTCTAATGGTTGCCAAACGTTTGAGTGGGCCCTGGCTAAACATGTGTTTAAAGCAGACAACATCAGCAATCACCACTTGACCCCTTCACACACACACACACACACGCACACGCACACGCACACACACATATATGCATTCACACAGCTCCAGAGGCCTTCTTCACCTACACATACTCAAACTTTGACAGTCACATGCACACACCAGTTATTCATTCATCATTTAGGAGGTGTGCATGTGAATCCACAACGTGCTACTCGCGAGTTTGGTGAACACACACAAACACAATTGCACGCACACGCGCACGAGCGCGCGCACACACACACACACACTCACGCCACAACAAGATAATATAATCAAGTCAGAGTGCAGTGGCTGTTGACTGCAAAATGCCCACTTCCAGATGTCCTGACGGAGAGAGACGCCACGCTTTTCCACTGGGAATTGGTCAAGGTCCTGAGGCTGCTGCGTGTGTGTGTGTGTGTGTGTGTGTGTAGCACAAACATACACACATACACACACACATGCACGCACACAAGGAGACGTAGACATAACCATGCAAACAGACACCCTGACACGACATGAGCAAAACTGGGCCCAGCTGGAGAATGATTCAAAGACCGAGGGAGGAAGAAGGGAGGACAGCGAGGGGAAAATGGAGAGGACAAATTGCTTTTGCCTGCATCTGAAGATGTGATGTGCGAACGAGCTGTTAAAAGAAAACAAAAGCAGAGTTATGCCTGCCAGTTCCCACGATTCCCGCCCACCCTTCGGTGCCCCCCTTCCCGTGTGTCCATCCATCATGTGCTCGCTCTCACTCTCCCTCCTTCTCACAGTAAGTGACCTAACACCTTGAGGCTCCTGGGATGAATTAACAGTGTGGACGAGTGGACGAGGAGGAGGACGGAAGGTGCTGGTTCATGTTCTATTCACACTGTGCACTAAAATGTGAATTATCTACACAGTGTGTCAGGCTGCCTGTCAGTTTTGAAAGGCAGGAGGTTGAGCCAAGCTAGGGATCCTTATCCACTCAATCAAATGATTTACTTACATTTCAAAACATACTGAATAGATTTTTTTGGAAGGATGTTTTTGGTCTCTGAAATATTAGTGGCGATACGGGTGTAATACGCATTTAAAACCTATGTTAGTTATCATTCAGCTCCAAAAAGACAATGTGTACATAAAATAATTTCAGTCATACTTTGATTAATCATTCGCTGATATTTTATCATATTGTGCAGAAACAGTAATAGTGACTGAATTATGTTTTGCTTATAAATAAAATAATGAGGGGAGACAAAAACCTTAAAACAGACACAAATGATCGACTTGTACTGACTAAAGTATTACAAAACTGTTTTACAGTCTTTGTTTAGACTTGGTTAAAGGTATACTTCAGGGCTTTTGAAGTGGGGTTGAATGACCACACTCTGGGGACGTCCTGTGCCAAGAAGCAACTGGGGGTGGGAATGAGCTCATTGAAACATGGCTGAGGATCAACAGAAATAACAGATTTTAGACATTTAACAAAAGGCTCACCTCATAAAATCTTTACCAGCGCAAGTAGTAGTAAAGGATATCCGAAGAATATGATCACTGCTTTGACTTTCAACCGGAAAATGAAGGTTGTATTACTTTTTTTTTATTATCTCCTGTCTCTTCTGTACAAGAGTCCATTGATAGAAAAAGCTATTTTAGCTGTTGCTGGTCTACTGCTGCCTCCTTTGGTTAGTTTGTGTCACTTGAGTAAATGAGAACAAAGGTTTTACAGAAGTCACACAATAACACAATTGAACTTACTGATGGAGGCAGCAGTAGACCAACAACTCCGAGGTGAAATTCCTGTTTTTGTCAATGGATGCTGGTGCAGTTTACCAAGAGACACAAATTGCAGTGTCCTGTCAGAAAAGACCAAACATTTATTAAGTGCTCTTGTGTCTGAGTGGCTGTTTCTCAACACAGGAAGCACACAGAGTGAAGTCACCTGTATTTAACATACCCATTATGTACTGTACACATGCTTTATACGTCATGTTTCCATCATGGTACACTTCAGATTGGAACAGTATGGTACGGCTTGCATTTCGACTGAGAACAGTACGAGATATGCAACGTGAAGTCAACAAACAACAGAGGACAGAGGACATCCAGCAGCTCGTTTTGTGGCCATTCGTAGACAACGGGCGTTGAAGAAACACTGGTGGCAACAGAGTTACGTTTTGTATTTGTCGCCCAATTAGCTGACTCTCGTGTACTGTACCACTTTACTCTGGTACCCCAAGAGAAGGGGGCCAGAAATGGAACGGTTGGGGCCCGTTATTTTCCTATTGGAAACCCCAAAAAAAATATGTATTGTACTGTACCATTCCACTCAGTGGAAACACAATTATACAACACAACTTCAAAACAAACCTGGTTTTCTTTTTAAGGTTAGATTAGTTGGGATCTGGTTCTGGTTTATTACAGAAAGATCTTTCTATATATATATGTATTTTTCTTTTTTTTCATCTTAAGTGCTTTTGTTGCCTCCACCACAAACATGACTCTGGATTTAAACATGTATTTACTGTTGCAATTTAGCTGAAGAGAAATGTCCAAGGAGACAGAGTCGGTTGCCAATGTGCAGTAAGGGCCTACACATTTTGATTAGTGACCACAGCCAGCCTCAGCTTCCAATACACTCCTGCTTTCACTTATGCAACTATACGAAATTCTTTCAGCTTGTACCTGCAGGTGTGTTGGGTGACTCTTGAAGCAAGTATTGTGAGTTTACTGTGGCTTCTTAATTCAAAACACTCCCTCACCATCAGGCCATTCCATGTATGAGTGGATCATGAATGTCACATTGTGGTCTCATCTGGCTCGACACGACATTGTTGTTAAATGGTTTGTTTTGATGCTGGAGGAGCCTCTCAGCTGACAGAAACACACACAAACGACATGTTATTTACTGAGAAACATTCTTCTCACAATGTGCTTGACAGTTGAATGGAAAATAGCTGGGAGTGAAATTGGCAGGGCAGTTAATTTTAAATCCTTTTTGGGGTGAACCAGAACCGTTTTTCTGCTCTCTATTAGTGCTGCTTGTTGTTCTGCCAGTGCTAATCCCTGTAAGCTGTTACACTGATAGGTGTACCCACTATGGCTTTACTGAAATTAATCAGCATATTTGGGATTGTGCGTGTCACACTCCAACCATGTTGACTGTGCTGACAAGAATGTGACATTACTGAAGACAATCACTGCTTTTTCTGGCATTTTTGACATGGTGCCACTTTAGCAGTGCTGAGGAGGCAATATGGAGGCCAAAGTGGAGGGAGAAAGGAGAGACTGGATGGTAAGAGGGAAGGTAAACACAATCACAAAGGAAAGGAATTTTGGTCGTCCTTTTTTGATATCATCTGCTTTACCAGTAATGGGGTAAACCCTGAGGAAGGAAATATTTGGTACAACTAAATATCCAGTGTTTTGTTTTGTTTTTTGTGTATTTGTCACTAATGGATCACAAATACTCATTGCTGTGTGCTGCGCACTGTGCCGCTGAAACTCCTTGTAAAGCCCAAATGCGCAGGAAACCAAACAATTCCCATGATCCTTCACTTCTTCCCAACATTGTCAAACTACATATTTTGTTATTGTCTAGTTTGAGGGAACCCTAGCAGCAGAATTGACATACTGTGTGTTCAAGCTTTTCTTTCTGTATTGATTTATTTAATGATTTATTGTGTGGTGTCGACTAACACAAACTGTGCGGCTAACAAAACTTGAATAGTCAACAACAAAGTGGATTCCCGACATGCTAGTTTTCTCAGGGGTTAACATATGTTGTAGTGAAGTTTTCCACTGGCGCTTTTAAGCAATAAGTCCTGATTCAAACAAGGCCTTTCTATGTAGAGTTTGTATGTTCTAAAAGTGTGCACAGGCACGCACATGCAACTTGGATTGACACTGGGAGCAAAACGGCAAGTTAAATGTTTATACTTGCAAGTCTACATGTTCTCCCTGCGTCTGCATATTTGTACCTTCTCCCACAGTCCAAAGATAATGTGCAGACTGGGGTAAAGTTGTGAATGTGTGTGTATGAATGGTTGTCCCTCGGTGTACCCTCCCTCTCACTCACGATCAGCTGCAACCCTCAAATGATGAGCAATGTAGATAAGGGATAGATAGTTGGATATAGTTCCCATTTTACTCGTGTTGTGTTGTCAAAATTGAGATGTGCAACGGTGACAGAGGTTACAGAGAAACTCCACAGACATAGTTTTGGGTGAACCACAGAACAAAACAGTTTGGCCTTAGATCCACTCTAAATAATCTTTTGGCTCATCAGAAACAACGAGACAGTGTTTTTATGTTGTTTTGCTGTGATAATAAACTGTCCTCCTGAGTGGACACCAAAAATATCTGAAAAGTGGCCTGTGAAATGATTTTCGGTTCTAAACCACAGATGGCAAAGTAGCTAGAGCATTTAGTTTTAGGCTGAGTGAGGCAGAGGAAAAGGGAACACCGATGGGCAGTGCAAGAGGTATTCAACCAACCGTGGCTAATAGCAAGAGCAATACATTATGTTGTCATGTTGTAGCCGTTTACAATGGATTTTGGGGAAAATCTTTACGTGGTGTTCCAATTTGAAATGTAACACCACCTGTTTTGTAGTCATATTTTACATATTACATATTGTTTTATACCTTTGTGACATACAAGTATGAGGCAGCCTTTGATCAGGTGGTAGAGAAGACTTTAAACTAACCACAAAGTATGTGGTGAATGAGAGATGCATTAGAGAAGAAGTGCTGAATGTACCTATAAAAGCATTTTCCGTGGTTATTATGACTAGAAAATCTCTATATAAATACAGTCCATTTAGCAAGTAATTATGTTTTCCCTTTATCATAAATGTTTAAGATGGGCAACATTTGCAATTATGATAATGAACATGATTTTTGTATACATCTCAAGACACGCGGAGATTAAACATGAGTACGGCGAACAGTGAATGAGGTTGTGTGTGTGTGTGTGTTACTGTGGACACTTCCCCCAATTACCCACCTTCGCCTGCGTACCCAGTGCTTCACAACAGAATAGGCTAAGCATTTTACAGAGAGCTCTTCAAATATTTCCAGCGCTGCCAAATAGGAAGTTCACATTGTGACAAAGAAGCTCAGCTATGCCAGCAGCCACCCCTTCCAAAGGCTAATGATGGAAAGAATCTCCCCCTTCTCCATCACCCCGCCTCCCCCGCTCCCTCATTCTCAGAGGTTAAGAGTAGACGAATAATCACTCATTTGCGGGGCAAAAAGCAAGGGAGCCGAGTGTGCTGCATAAACATTTTCCCGGATGTAATTTTCTCTGCCGGTCTTTTGGCTTTTCCCAGTAGGACAGAGCCCAACGCCCAGGAGGAAATCGTTTAGGCTCCATAAGTGCCAAATTGTATCCTGGTTTTCCAGAGTTTTCCTGCCTGTTCTGGCTCAGGGCTTTTCTTGTGATGAGGTTGTGTCATGTGTTCTGCGTGTGCGGCTGTGGATGTAAGTGTGCTTACAGAATGGCGCTTTCCCCTTAAAGACATTTGACGATACCTGTGTTAATGCGGCAAGCAATGGGAAAGAATAGGAAAAGGATGAAGACACACAAGAACACGAGTGTGGAACTTATGTGAGAGCTCCCCACTTCCTCAGGTGCCTGTGTGTTTCGTGAGCTGTGACTGCAAAAAAAGAAATGCCCGACAATCAGTGTTCTCCCAGCCTCGTGTGTCATCAACATGTTCTCACATGGATGTGTGTGTTGGTGTGTGTGTTGGTGTGTGCATGTGTTTGTGTGTCTACCATGTGTTCCTGATTTTGCAGAGATGGACTTGAAGTACTTACTGCTTCATTAGGTCACATTTGTTTATCAGACATTGTATAAAACAGCTGCTGTTTTACAAAGATGTTGCATTCAGTGCACACTAATAACATAGGAAGGAAGAAGGGAGGGATATATTGTAGAGTAAACAAAATAGCTAAAGTTGAATCAGGTGAATATTGTATTTTTTTTTGTCATTTTCATACTTAGCTGGGAGGTCATGCATCACATACATGACAGCAGCACAAATCTGAACCAATGGTTAGTCATCCTTCTTCCTGCTTCTGTTTTAAATTGATTCAGGTGACACGCAGAAAGTATTTTTCCAAGTTTCTTATCGTGATTTCAATTTATTTGTGTTTGATGGGCTAAGATCCAAAAGTGCTGTGTGAGGGCTTGAACACTAACATGTCACCAGCAAAAGAACTGTATGCTGCTAAATTACAGTAAACAAATGTAGTGGGGTATCGGAAGTCCCTGCCTCGTGCCAATGGTATTGTTAATGCCAGTGCAGTAAATTAAGTCCACATTTCCCATAAAGCCTACTGCTTCCTTTGATGAATCGGTCACCGATTATTTGGCCAAAGGTTTTCTCTCAGAAGGTCTGCATTAATGCCTAAACTTAACCTTAGTATTAAGATGAAAATAAACAGTGTCATTAACTGTTTTTTTTATATATATTTAACATATAAAATAATCTCAATATCTTTATTTTACAAAGCATTATGAAAAACATAGATCAGTTCAGGTTTAAATTGTAAACTGCAAATTGGAATATAATTTCAAAAATGTCTTCTGAGCCCCGCCATAATGTCTGGGTCCCAAAGGGCTCAGGTCTGGCATCTTTACAGTGACAGTTTTAATGTCTGTGAGATGGTCTGTTTGATGGCTTCTGTACACTTGACTGCTATAGAGCTCTGCTTTAAATCTATATTGAGTGCCTCTGATCGTGATGTAAAAAAAGTAGCTGCACAACAAGCAAGGGTGAACAACTCCATTGGTCTACTACTGCCCATATTAAACTGCATCGCACCTCAGTTGACACTTGATTTACTAGGATTGCTAATGAGACTTTATGGAATGCAGGATGTCATGTCACACGTTTTCTTGGCTGTGACCTCTCAGCACAAGGATGAGATGCAGAGTAATTCAGGACGCAGATTAGCTGGGCTAAGACTACAGAGGTTTGGGGCTGATTCATCCAGAAATATCGGTGTAGATTCCCCTCTAATGGGTGATGCAACCAAATCCATTAGGATTTTTTAAACTCGTGTTCTGAAGAAAGTCAAAATATAGTGTGTATGTCACAGGAAGTTGGTAGAATTCAAACACTTTTGTGGGAGAATGTGCTTTCAAAGTGAATTAAAAGCAGCATGTTTGGGATTAAGCTTGTGACACACCAAGGTGACTTTCGGTGTATGAAGGCTTGGCCTTTACAAGTGATCAGTGTACAGTTTTTCAAGCAGAAATAAAGTAAAAACACAAAAGACAACACATGGGGGTCAACTACAAAAACAACAGACACCAGAGCAGAGAAAATGTAGAAACAGTCACACATATACACACATCTATAGAGCCTCACACACACACACACACACACACACACACACCCACTGGTTGAGGAATTTCTCTGAGCCTTGCAGAGCAGAGGGAGACAGGGACAGACAGAACACAATTAGCAGCAGCTTGTCACAACACTGGACCTCAAAGTGTGCATGCACATCGTGTGTGTATGTGAAAGTGTTGCACACAGTGTGTGTGACACTTGCCCTCCCGCACAACTCATTTATTGGATTAGTGCAAGACTGACCAGTGGGGATGTGGCTGGCCGGCGCCGGGGCTCGCTCTGAGGCTCCACAGCCTAGTTTGCCATGATGCTAAGCTAACCTCCCACTCCTCACACCGCAGGGGGGGAAAGGGGTGCTTGTTACTGGGGCTGAGGTGCTATGCCATCGGGCTTCTCCTGGAGGGGATGGGGCTAGGATGGGCTAATTAGGGAAAGCCCCATTTACAAGAGGAAGACAGGGATTGGGGGGATACTGGAGGGTAAGAATGGAAATGGTACAGTGGAAGCCAGCCGTGGAAATGCCATGACTAGCTGCCAGTGACAACATCCCCATCACTCTTCCTCCCTGTGTGTTGCATTCACACAGACTGACCAACACATAGCATAAAATCTGAGGTGCCATCTATGTCCTTTTCTTGCCTGTGCCATGCAGAAATCCTTTTAAGGGTGTTTGTTGGCCCAGTGGCTAACAGCATGCGTCGTACAATAGTACATACACACACACACACACACACGCAACACATTTCAACATACAAATACACAGAGACATGCAGACCATCTAAATGCATGGGCTTTGGATGAAAGGCTGCAGGGGCTTTAATCGAGTCTCAGCAACACAAGACAGATCTGCTGTTGATGGCCTGTACCAGAATCACACACACACACACACACACACACTCACATGGCAAAGACTTCAAGTGCAGCCTTTAAGTGCAAGAGTGTCTCCCCCCTCCACGTATTGAAATGATAGTTCTCCCTGTACATACACACACATACATGAACACTTAACATCCATATGCCCAATTGGATGACCTCATGCTGTATGGCTGACTAGCCTCATCCATACACCACCTTCATTAGAAACACATGTTCAATGTGTGCATATGAGTGTTGGTGTGCGGTGAGCTCTCTCCTGTACGTGTTATGCTTCTGAATACATTTCCGGCCTCAACCAAATGCCACATTATATTTTAACTCAGTTTCAGGGACTATATATTCATTCGTGTATATGCACACACACACACACACACACACACACAGATTTTATCCTCAGCCTTCAGGGTGCTGGTAGGTAAGGTTATGCTGCAATTCATTTTACCCTGTAGACTACTGATGTGAGATTAAGGTCCATGTTCATTTTCATTTTCACAAAGTTATGAATCCAAAACATGTATGAGTGACAAAGACAGTGACACATTTCTAAAGTTTCTCGTCTTTTGTATACATTGGACATCTGTTTTTGCTTTGTCATTTGTCAAGAGGTGAATATTATTATATTTACTCCATGTTTTATGTGTATGATGCACTAGATGGTCTAAATATGTCTTCCAGCCTCATTCGGTTTCCACACCCACATTTAAGACATTGGACAGAAACAAACAACAACTACGTTATCAATCAAGCAGACAGGAGGAGATGTAATCTATAGCAGCAGGCCTGCACTGGTGCCAGAAATTGGTTTGAACCATCAAGACTTATGTAGAAAAAAAGCTAATAGGAAAAGGCAGAAAAAGAAACTGGGAAACGGGGAGAGGGAGGAATGGCGTAAGCTGTTCACATCTGGAGTATTTCCCCTTGTCATCAGATAGATGGATGTTAACTTCCAGCACTGTGGAAACAACAGCTTCCTGTGCTGCTGATAACAGCTACAGAGAGACGTAAGGGGAATAAGACGGCAGAAGAAGGTGGGGAACAAGTGAAACAGATGTACTGGATGGGCGATGACGAAAGACTTCTTTCAAAAATAGAAACACAGATACTTGTATACAAGTCTTAAAATGTCCAAAGAGCAGCACGACATTTGATGAATGGTACTTCAGTTTCTAATTCAGTGTGGTGGGAGTATCTTTGTTGTTTTCCTGTTTTGTATGTGCCTTGATGCATGATGTTGATCGCACATTTCTTTCAGGATAATAATAAAGTTGAAGTTCTCTCATTCTTTTGCAAAGATGTTGAGTGATGCGGGAAATAAATGATGACGTATGAAAACATCCATGTCACAGACATAATAGGGATGGAATATTATCGCTATAATAAAAAGCCCTCAAGTTTATCATGGGTTAATCTTGAATGGGGAAAGTGGTTAATGTTTCACATGTATGAGAAACTTAAAAAGTGTCTCCCTCACCACCATGCAGTCCTGCATTTTACACGTTTATTTCAACAATAATATTGGGGAATGCAACGAGTTTTGGTAGGAATAATAGTGATATGAATGTTTCATACTGTCTCATGTTGACTGCATATGTACATGCAGAACTTGAATGTAGAGAAGCTTTAGTACACTTGAGGGTCTTGTTTCGGTTGCGGGGTAAGACATAGTGGTAGATAGCTAAAGCATGTCAAATTTGCAGTGACAAAATGACCATACAATCAGACGTGAGGAACGACCTGGTCACTCTTGCAACACTGCAAAACTATCAGATGCACAAATGAACGTCTGAGAAACAGCAAAAAAAAAAAAAGGACAAAGGGAAGCAGCTCTGTCGAAGAAAGCTGTCACTTTGCTTCTGCCAGGATCCTCAGGAAAAATGTGCAATGCTCTGCAGCCACAACATGCCAACATGGGCTAGTGCTGCCACTACTGCTACACATCAGTGACAACATGGTTGTGTGTCTCAGCCTTTCAAACTCTCTTCCTTCTTTTTGTGCAGATGCCGACTGTTTTACCCCAAGACCCTGAAGCACCCTCCCCTCGTGGCCTCTTCCTGTCATTGCCTTGTTTGTCCGTCTCCATTTTAAAAGGTGAATGTGAAAACACATCTGCAAAATATTTGGAAACAAAGTGCACATAACACACGATGCAGTCAGAGAGACGTTAACAAAATGCCTGACTTTGATTAGTGTTTATTTTGGCAAAAAGGTCATTTTCAAGTAAATTAAATCATAGTTTATTACACAAAAAACACAAAAAAAGAAAATTTCAGTGAAGATGATTTTCTAAAAAGATAATATAACAGAGGCCAGACTTGCACTGACATGCAAGAAAAAATACCTAATATATTAAATCAAATCACTTATATTCAATGAGACACATAAACAAACAAACAGAAAACAAAAAAAAATACCCTACAACTCCCCAGGTGACACACACTGTTCTACAAAAGTTCCAACTCCAGATTACTGATGTTCAGGAGGATATTATCTGTTTCCACAACCTGCACAGCACATCCAATTACAAGTACATTGACTGTGTTAAATATAGTAGAATGGCTCTTAAGTGCATTAAAGGTGGGGTCTACAAGTCTGGAAAAGCAAGTAATAGCATGGGTACACTTTGAAAACATTGAGCCAATATATCTCATTTGCCCTTATGTTTGCTGTCTAGTCAAACCTCTGCCCTCAAACACGGTCTAATAAGTGCTGGAGAGAGTGGAGGAGAGATTTCTCAATCACCATGATGAAAACATTAAACATTATCATGATGAACCATGCAGGTTACTGACAGGTAGGATGATTGTGAAGGCTATACTCATTGACTGCTTATTTAAATAAAAACGAACCATTCATTGTCCCAATTAATCCTTGCGAGCTGAAGTGGCTATTCATTAAGTAAAAGGAGATTCAATCAAACTGCTAACACAATTCTGGCACGAACAGACAGACTCTGAATGCTACTGTCGAACACGCACACACACACACACACACACTCTATAAGAGAGTGTGGGAGACAGACAGGAAGTTGGGAAGGAATTCCCAAGCGGACATTTCTCACGTTCCAGCAGTGATTGGAAACACACTCCAGTAAAATGGCGGCAGGACATAATTTCCAGGTGAGGACAGAAAGGCTGTAACCTCTTCCCCTCTCCCTAAAGCCTCTCTCACCCCACAGCCCCACAACCCCCCATCACATAAACAATATCCTCCTTGATATTATCCTCACACACACACACACACACACACACCTGTTGTCACCTGAAGGGGGTTGGCCTTTCGCTCGCTAGCATCAATACACAATGGCTGCTTCTGTGGCTAGACGGGAGCAGGTGAACTGATAGTATCTACGTAAATGTGCACTCAACAGACACACGCGCGCACACACACACACACACACCTGCTGAGGAAATGAGCCTGCAGTAGAACTCCAACTGGTCAGCCCCGAGGTAACACCAAGAAAAACAAAAGAAAGAAAGAAGATTGATTTCCATCTGGACACAAATATAAGAAATCCTTATTTTTACAGCTAAGAATAGAGAATAAAGCCAGTTGTTAACGCTGCCCTTCAAACAGATTATTAACTGCTACAAAAAGTCTAGAGAACTTTAATTATGTGTCCATGATTAAAGCTGAGTCATGGCTTTAAACAAAAGTCCAGTATACAGTACAGTCCTTGGGCGCTGGGCTTCAGCACACTCATTTTGAAACAATTAACCCAACATGAAAGTCACATCCATTTTTTTAAAGTTTACATACTCAAAGAAGAGGTCAATTTGACCTGAGTGCAGAGGGATCAGGACCAGGTCACTTGATTTACATTATGCAAATGGTATAGTTTTTTTTAATCAAAACACCCCACCTAAAGACAATTGATACCAATATATACTTCTTATTTGATGTCTTAGCATCAAAAATGTTGCCTGACCTCCTCCTTTAACCTTTATTTTCCATTTACGCTAATCTTAATCTCTGTCCTTTGAGGTTGTCGGATTTTATTCTGATTTAAAAAAAAAAGGTGTTATATTTTATATAACATATATAACATAACATATATATATTTTATATTATTATATTTGACTTTAAATAACATTTTAGTACATATGCACAACAGCAGTTACTTCATTACAGAAGCAGATATGGACTGTGAGGATCAAGAGCAATTTAACTTTTCTGCCAACCAAACATTTCATTTGTACATTTTGTACAAAAAAGACTGAATGTTAAAGCTGCCTTCAGGTACATAAGTGATGTAACATTATTTGTATGCTCAAAATGGGCTGTGTCAAGCAATACTATCAGACCTGACCATGCTGGGAGCCCTTGTATGTATACAGCAGCAGTGCAAGGGGGAGGTATGAAAAGTGTTTGTTGAGCAGTAGAATTCTCTTCACTTGTGGATGACTTTTTGTGTTTTCAGTAAACTCCAACCCTTTTGCAACTGTCTCCCTATATTAGAATTTAGCACAATGTTTCTATTGTGTTAATGTAAAATGAATCACTTCCTGTGTGCGACGCGGGGATTTTAACACTGCTACAGACTCATTTCACAATGGTTTGAATGTAACAAACATTTGTTTATGTTTAAAAGTTCCAGCACAGCACAGTTTTAAGTTTCTGCAAATGTGGCACATGTCAGCATTTCCATAATGACATGGCTCACAAATATTTTAAGAGGTGGAGGAGTAGCATGTACCATAGTGAGCGAAACATCCGTCAAGCAGCGGTGGACATGGGACATCAAAATATGATTTAATCCTGTGTCATACATTTTCATAGAGGACGCTAAAGCTATAAGAAAGAAAAAAACAAATAAACATCCTACCACTGACCAGGTGCTCAGTGCTAAATATGTGCCTACAAATAACCCCATTTATAACCAGGCAATGGTTATCATCACCCTGATTTGCCCATTGAAACAAGTAGGTAAAACACTATTACGTTGATGTGCACATCTGTGGACATTAGTGTAGTAATTTTGCTTCAGAAACTTGAGCTCACATGTATCTGTGGTTTGCAAAAAACATACAATGGCAACATATGATCCTGGCTACTGGGCCTGTGCTGAGATATGGATACTGGAGCTGTCTGAAGCCACTGCAAATCCTCTGTAGGGTACAAAATACCACACAGTAAGAGTACTGAAATAGCACGACCACTAAACACACATTTCAGTGTTGAGTTTTCCGCCGCTTGGTTTTAGGTGCCAACAAACACACTGGATATTAATGAATCTAACAAAACAATTTGAGAGTTTGTCAGCCTTCCAGAAGCAGTATGAAGAGATTCATTATTTTACAGTTGCCCTGAGAGAAATGGAGCGTGTGTGTGATGTAGAGACAGTCTGAACATCTGTGACATGAGTCAGATGCTAAGAGAGTCGTGCATACGCTGTTGAGTGCATTCTCCTCTTCTATCCTCCATTCATTTTTTACCACACTTGCCAGTGAGGCTCAGCCGCTCGCAGTAATTATCTCCGTGCATGGAAGTTAGAGTGTGTGTGTGTGTGTGGGCTGCTGTGATGCGATGCATTAGGCGTTTCTGATGCTTAGGTGTAAAAATTCCCATTAGAGTGAGCAGGACGGCAGATCAATACCTTACGGGATCTACAGTGATGGTGTGCGTGCATGTGTGTGTGTGTGTGTGTGTGTGTGTGCGAGCGGGAGAGAGAGAGAGAGAGAGAGACAGAGTAAGCGCTTTAACACCTCTCAGAGGTGGATTAGAGCGCGACAGAATGGAGACACTGTCAGAGAGGGTTAATGTCAGAGAGAGCGAGAGAGGGAGAGAGGAAAGTGTGGAGGGAGTGGGTTGGAAGGACAGAAAAAGAAACAACAGATGGAAAAAAAAGTAAAGCAGAAGGATGAAAGGAGAGAAAGACATGTCAGTCCTGATGACAATGTGTCGTACTCGTCCCCGGTGATTTGGGATGGGGTGAGAGATGGAGGAATAGAAAAGCAGATAAAGGAGGGGGCTGGAAGTGCTCCCATGTTAAAACACTTAACACATACGGTACAGCCATCCATGTATGATGCACGTCTGATTGGATTTCTTCTCCATTTAGTGCATTCTATTACAACTATAAAGATTATATACGATGATGGCATGTTCAGTGAAGGCTGATTTGAGCTCATGGTGGGCAGAGGAAAAACTCTTATGGGCAGTAAAAAATGATGTAGGACAAAAGAAGGCGAAGAAGTTGGTAGAACAGGTTACACTATAGTGCAAGATCATCTTCATCTTGATTAATAAATGTGCATATTGCTAATTTAGGTGTAAACAAGGGAATATGCAAAGGGTTTGCTGTATGTGCGCAAATGTTTAAACAATGTTCACATGACTTAAAGCCTGAGAGAGTGTGTATGAGGTCAGTGTACAGCTGTTCTATTACTTCCCCTTCACATATTGGAAGTTGCAGTGGGCCCAGCAGACTGACAGAGCAATGGCAGCCCTGGCAGGACGCCCGTCTCAGATTGAGGTCATGGGAGTGAAAAGGGTGGTACCAACGGTGACGCTTGCTCAGCCTCACACTGGCACACAGAACCACTGCTCTGTAACACATGTGTGTAAGTGAGTGAGTGAGCATCATGCATTGACATGACCCTGTGCTCCAGCAGCTGGTACACACACACACGCGCGCACACACACAGACGACATATCATGTTTCTACTGTGTCCCTATTTGCAACACACAAATCTATATTCATCGATAACATTATAATGGCTTTACATAATTATCATATGACTGGGAAAAAAAGACACACGCCAACACACTTTCTCTAATAAACCCACACACATGCAGACATACACCACAGTGGGCAGGCATGTAGGGTGAACGCGTGACAGATGCCCGACACATTGGTGTCCGTTCAGTCACTATAAAGAGCAGCTGCTCAGTCTTCACTGCCCTCTGGCACTGACTGTGCACACACACACACACACACACACACATGCGGATGCACACACACATGCTCTTGCTGTATAACACTAATGCTGGAGGACATTCCATCTCTGGCAGATTATAAGTGCACCAACGCAAAAACACACAGATAAACACACACACACACAAAAGAGATAGAGGGAGGGAGAGAGGGAGAGAGAGAGATACCACTCGCTCCAAAAACTTGATCAGCGCTCAGCTCAACCATATCAATCCATGTCACACCCTGATCTCTCCGACTCACGCGCACACTTCCTATAAATCCCTGCATGTGGTTATACCATTCCCTGAAGTCCCCAAAGCCCAGCACACACACTTGCTAACACACTTCCAGAGGTCTTAAAAGTACAAAATGGGAATAAAGAAAACACAGGGGAAGGAAAAACTGAGGAAGAAATGGTTAAGATGAGTTTGACACACCAGGTTTTTCCAACATGGTTTCCCCCAGTGGTGAAGCAATTTCACTATTAATGGGACTGACAAGAGTATAAAAAGGAGGCTAACATAAGTATCCGACGTGCAGGTTTCAAATAGTTTGGATCAAACTTTTATTGAAAGATATGAGTGGAAGTTTATTGCGAAATATAGATCTTATAATTGCAGGACACGGCAGACAGACGCACTTAACAGTGTCATTTTAAAAGCAGAGGCGGGTGGACTATGGTATTTTTAATAAAAAAAGAAAAGCAGTGTGTAAGCAGCAGAAACGTCTCCAAATAAAGTAAATTCAGTAAAGTCTCTGATGTTCCGCTGAGTTCCAGAGCAATGTCAGTTTTTTGGCTTTTGAGGCCTCCAGACTCTGTTCTTCTCTGACTCCCATAGAGACATCGATCTGTCTGGAATATGTATCTCAGACCACTAAAAGATATTCCAGGAACATTCCAGGAAAACCACGTTTAAATGTGTCACTCGTCCTCAGACTGCTTCCTGTGCCTTTCAGATCTGAATGCAGATCACTTTTCTTGCTGATAACAGCTCAGTGGTTCCCTGCGCCCTGATTGCTGGTGATGACAAGGAACGGAAAACAAAAAAGAGGACCAAACAGTGACTGTGGAGATCTGCTGTTATGTCCTGTCACCAGCCAACGGGTCACCAAACACACCCTGAGGCAACGCACAGGATGGGTGGAGGGGCCGAGTGGCAGCAAGGTGACAAAGGTGCCTATTGATGAAAATAACATCAGGAGAGGAGGAATGGGAGGGTGAAGCGAGGGGGTCACGGGAAATGAGGGTATTTGTCTTTAAGGAAGAGATCAGATGGCCGGGCATCTTTCTGGCCTGCACAATCACTGTTGTCAGTGTGGCCACTATAGCACAAAAATACAAGGGCTCTTTATGAGAGCAGGAGGTAATTGTGGGGTATAGGTTACTGCGGTATGTGTGTATTAGAAAAAGAACGAGGGACAGAATACCACAGCACAGGTGCCCAGTCTTTTTAATGGCTGCTCAGGTATGAAGGGGAGGAGAGAAGAGGGAGGGAAAGATGGCAGGCTAAGTGTGTGTGAGTTTGTGTGTGACTTAGGGAGGGAGCAGGTACAAAGCCTCTCTCCTCATCTTTTTTATTCAGTCATGCATAACCTCCTCTTTCTTTCTTTCTTTCTTTCTGCTGCAGAGCCTCTGTGAGAAGGGTGAGACGAGGGGAAAGCCCCTTCTCGCCTCAGGGTGGTGCTGATGATGGTGGTGGGTCAGTGGAACAAGGAGGCACTGTGTTGCTGATGCTAACAGGTGCATTCATGCATACACACAGTCACATTAAGAAAGGCTGAAGTGTTTATTTAAGATTAAAAATACTTGTCGTACGTTGATAATGTTTACTCACAGCCCATGGTTTTCAATCATTTTACTCTGGTAGAAAAACATATTTTGATAAGTTGCCCTCATAAATCAGATGATCTTTCTTAATTAGGTTTCAGTATTTTTAATTTTCTAGTCAAAGAATACATTGCACAGCTCCCTGGAATTAGGAAAAAAAATCAATATACACTACACACATTTACAGCTTTAATTTGAAAGTTTTTGAGTGCTTTTCTATTTTGAACTCAATTCAAAACCAAAATGTAATCCGAAAATTAAACATTTACACCATTGTGATATAAATTAGAGCCATTGTCTCATCTCTCAAATGTCTAGTTTTGTCCACAAACCAAAATGATTAACTTTGTTATCTGGAGCAAATAAATTAAGAATAAATTCACATTTAAGAAGCTGAAACAATCAGAAATCTTGTTTTAATAATGAAAAAAGCTTTAAACTGATTCATCAACTATCAAACTATAGCGGTCGATTAATTTAGTAATATATTAATAATCAATTAGCTCTAATTCCAACACTCATCAATGTCACAATTGGTGCAAGCAAATTGAGCAAGAGGCAGGTTTTACAACCTCTGACCTCTGCTTTAATAGGCTTTGCCTTCTCTTCATCCATAAGGCAAGAGCTTGATGTCTGCAGGATTTAACGTTAATGTTGTCATTATTTACATTTGATCAAATGCTTGTGCAAGCAGCCCTTCTCCACAGGAACACCAAACCCTTTTAGCCCCTGGCTATAGGCTTGATGTGATCTTAGCCCTGAGACTATCAGGAAACAAGGAAAAGTGAATGTCACATGGAAAAAGTGAACACTCCCTGTTTTGCAAATCAAATGTGTCAAGAAAACACGTGTTCTCAGTGGACACCACAGCACCGGGGACGGTCCAGTCAAGACTCTATTCCTCCCAACGACAACCAAATGAAGGAACAAGTGTGTGAAGAAACAAATCTATCACACACACAGCACCAGGGCTCACTGTGTGCTCTAATGAAAATGATGTGAATCATATGCTCTCGTCTCCAGATCTCAACTCAACTGAAGTCGACATTCTCTACAACAGGGGTGTCAAACTCAAATGACCTGGGGGCCAATGAGCATCTAGTCCGGTCAAGTGGGGGCCGACATAGAGGAAACAAAGTGGAAAAAACAACTATTTAGTAGCCGGTGGGCAATATAAGATATTTATTATGATATTAGACATTATTGCAGAGTAAAAGTGCTTGTTTTGGTACAAAATGATTCACAATAAAAACATATTTATGATTCACAAAAATGGAGAATTCAATTGAAAATTTAGCAAATAATGACGAGGATAATTGTGATTAAAGCAGCTTACATATATATGTAATTTCATGTTGAGTGTAATACATTTAACAAAGCAATGATTACAACCAAATGTCGTATTACTATAATACAAATTATAGTAATACAAATATTCTGTCTCTATTCCATCACCTTGCACAGTGGTGGGCGACTGGAGGGCCACATGTGGCCCCCGGGCCACCAGTTTGACACACGTGCTCTACAATGATCCTTGGTATTGTTATCACGACCATCGACAGCTTTCCAATGGTTTGGGCAGACAGGAATAGATCGGGGAGCGGAAAGAAACAGAGGCGGTGGGTTTTCTACATTTATGAACAACAGATGGTGCCACCCTGGTCACGTTACTGTAAAGAAACAGTTCTGCAGTCCAGACATTGAACTGCTAGCCATGAGGCTACGTCTATATCCATACCACACACTCAGGGGATTCTGATCCTCGTTCTGATTCTGATCAAAATTCGATCCTTTCTTTACTCCAGCATTTCTCTTATTTACCACAGACAGACGCTAGTCAGCATTTCACTGCACGTCGAAGTGAACATTTGAGCCTGTGAATGTGAAAAGAAGAATAAATCTATCTGGGTGCGGCCAAGCACCGTCTTTCAGCTCAGAGTTTGGCAGCATACAAGGACAGAGTCAATTCAGACGCGACCAACACTCTTACTTCTCCTCAATCTTCTCAATCTTGTTTAGCGAAGATTTTGCTCGCAGCTTCTCATTCTCAGTCAGCGCCAGTTAGAAATTATGAACTGGTGTCAGCTGTCACTAATTAACAAGACACAAATTCCAGAAGGAAACGTACTCTCTGTAAGCTGGCATGACAAAGATCAACTTTATCACAACACTGTACTCTAGTACTGCGACTGAAGTGTTTCTATGGTTACAAGTAACAAACTGAGCATATCTTTTTTTTGTCTGGAGCAGAGACTGGAATGTTGGGTTCACAAGAGATTAATTAATGGGTCGTCAGATATATTTGTAGAATTTTCCCAGTTTACATAAACGTATGCATTGTCAGAAACACGTTTGCAGAAATGACTCTTGTCACAAGATTAAAAAAAGGGAAACATTGTAGAGAATCATGCCACAATAATATGTAGGAGGATCTGCAGTATTTGTATCAATAGACACAGAAAACAAAGTGTTTATCACATATTTAAAGGACCAGTCTGTAGGATTTAGTGGCATCTCAGGGTAAAGTTACATATTGAGACCAAGTCAATGCCATTTGCATGATGGTCTGAGTGTATGTGAGAAACGACAGTGGCCTTCACAAGAAAGGCACTCTCTATAGAGCCTTTTGATTTGCCTATTCTAGGCTTCTGTACAAATGTGGCAATATAATATGGCACCATATTATATTGCAGGATGAAAAATAATAATACAAATAATAAATCTACTTTTTAAAAAAAGTTATGTTAAGGCAACACAAACACAAATTGTGTTTGTTTGTTTTTTCAGGTGATTACAAATTTTGCTTTAACCAACAACTATGTAAAGGTTACTGTTTCTTGGATCAGACCTAAGCAAAGACTTGATTTGCACTGGGATCAAGGCCAAAAAGACCTTGCATGGAGGCATGGAACAGCTTACCTATAGAGCTGGCGCCCCCTCGGGCTGAGGCTGACTGCTACAGTGCCTTTTCTGCATGTTTACAACTCTCTCCCCCTTTTATATTCATCCATCCTGTCAAACTAAAGGCTAAAAACAATGTCACAAATTATAAATATATATATATATATATATATATATATATATATATTTTAAATAACTTTAATGAAAAGCAGAGTCCCTCCAGAATAGGTCAAACGATGTGATGAAGCTGCTGAAGCTGTGCTGGAGGTTTGTTACAGAACACCGGCACAAAGAGTGAAACGCACACACGTTGACGCTGGGGACAGAGGAGGTAACTGAGCTGTGATAATGTGAGGTGGATGTGGCTAATGGATGATAGCTGCTGATCCCACACTGATTAACTCCCTGCTTCAGAGGACGCTGTTTATAGACACACATTATATTATAAGTGCACACTTTCAGTAGGAATAAACATGCTCATACACACACGGATCAACATAAATTCAAAATTAAAAATTCAGACGGAAATTGCGTTTCATGGTCAATGATTCTTAAACCAGAATAATAGATGCGAGTCACTGTTTTCAGTGTGTTGTGACAAAACCAGCTCCCTCGTCGTCCTGCCTGCTTTGCTCTGCTCTGCTCTGCCGCCAGCTACCACGCTATCAGTGAATCAATGCCACTGATAAATCACGATAAATCACACACACGCATATGGATGGAGGCAAAGATGTGGCAACAAAAACAGGGACGGACACACAGAGTGAAGACGACAACAACAAACCAGCTGACACTACAGAGATTGTTATTTCCTGTTTGGGAGCAGGGTGGCTTTCTTTACAGAGTCAAAACACAACTGCAGTTATTGTGGAGGGGGACAGGGAGGTTATCAGTGAACACACACACACATGCACACAGGTAAGATTCTTTCATTCAGTGCTCAGGTGTTATCTCTCTTTCAGGTCTGCCTCCTTTTCTTTCTTTCTTGATATGACCTCCTGGGCCATCACATGCTACTGTGTAGTCTAGCTGGGATTGACGTTGCTGCTACACACAAACACACACACGCACGCACACACTTACTGATTTACTCTACGTACAACACTGAAAGGCATGTAAGGGGGTATTGATAAGTGCTTCGCATTGATCCTGTGTATTGGAGATGGTGGAAAATGAGACAGCAATGTCGGTCCCCTTATACAGTCAATTATGCTGAGTCAAGAAAGTACAAGTGTGTGTGTGTGTGTGTCAGGCAGACGGTGTCCCATCACCTCAGGGAAGGCAGAGATAAGCAGAGTGTATGGGCTGAGATAAGATGGGAGCAGACAGTGGGGAGACTGGCTGACTGTAAGTGAGTCACATTAGAGAGAACTGCAGCTTTATGGCCTCGCTGGGCCCGAGGACACTTTTATTCTAATAAAAATGGCTGGAAAACATGTGCCTGTCTCAGGCTTTCATGGCACAATATAAATACACTACATATAGACGGTACAACTACAGAGGTATTGTCCACAGTGGGAAGTAGATCTGCATCTCACACACGTGAAACTTCAAACTTGTTAATTAGACATGACCTGATTCCATTCTCGAGCAATAAACGAGCATGAATCATGACACATGAACTATGCTTTAGCCTATATGAGTTCTGATTTGTATAAAGATAACTTACATGATATATACGGTCTGGAAGTAGAAGCGTGGCATCTCTGTTATCACTTATCATCGATATTTTCCCAATACATTTGAAAAATACACCAGTATAAGCAACTCTTATAGGTGCAGAAGGCCAGGATCACGAGTAACGTTTATGGATTGTTGACTTCTGATCAACAGGTCGTCATCGCTCTGTTCTATTACTCTTTGCCGATATTGACACTTGTTTAACTGCATTAATCGTCTGACGTCTTTTTAAATCTTTCCCTATTTTTTATTTTTATTTTTCTTTGAAGCGTAGGGAGTTGTTGTTGATGCCGGTACAGAGTAGATGCAATAGAACAGCCAACAGAAGCAGGAGTGTCCACTCTCTCTGAACTGCATTGTGATTTTACAGCCACAGTCTATAAAATATAAAGACAACTGTGATATGATAAGGAGTGCAACAGCAGATTCAAGATGACACAAATAAAGGAATGAATCATGTACTTAAAATCCGTTCTAATTTTTAGGAAAAAATAAAACACATTAGCCTTAATTGTACGCAAAATGGAAGTCTTGTAATATGGTATATAACATTGTTTTACATTCCTGTTTTATAGCACCACATAACTCGCGTTTTTTGGTAGCGAAGCAAAAGAGTTAGTACTTTAAAGACGTGGCAACTGCAGAGACACATGCCAGTGCACAATTTTGACAATATCAGTGGCATTTCTGATGCATTATCTGCATTAGCACACCTAAAATGACATGGTTGACATGATTACATTCATTTTAAGATATTAAATGTGTCTACCAACTGTAAGCTCAAACGTGTTACTGCTATCCAGCTTTCAAATCTAACTTCAATGAGATCAGGCTCAGAAAATCTATCTATCCGATGAACACAGCTGCAGATGCATGCAAAGAATATGTGTTCACTGAGTGCCACTTTGTCACATTCATCATCTAAACAAAAAAAAAGAAGAAGAAAAACAAGTCACATTGGTAAGTTTTGCGACATACAGGCTTTTTCTTCAGAGAGTGAGACAAAGGTGATGTGTGTGATAAGAGGCGGCGCCATGGCAGTGGCAGGACACAACACTGAACCCTCCCTTTGCGCTCGCGAGCACCCACACACAAACTGATAAGCATCACCTTCATCCCTGGACCAGGCTCTGTCCTTCTGTCTCAATCTCTGCTCTGAAGCAGTGAGTGAAGAGACCGAGCACACAGAGGACACAGGCCGGGAGGAGACGAAGCACAAACACATGATACGTGGGCAGACAGAGGAGGACGGACGGAGGTGCAGGAGGGGAGGAAGCAAAGGGCAAAGGCTCAGACACAGGGGGTGTAATAGTGTAACAGGTGAGACTGAGAGCAAACATGTCTTTAGCGTCCACTGTGTTTGACTTCTTCGTGACCAAACTGAGCATTTCTGAAGACATGGCTCATTTAAAGCAGGGGCCCCGAGAAATCTGTCAAGAATGTCACAACTTACAACAGGTTTTAAAAGATTTAAAACACTGAACGTGTTCCAAAGATGACAATCAAAGACAGTGCATTCTTTAAAGAATGAATGCATGCGTGGAAATGTTTACCTTTGCATGAATTAAAGGGAAAGGAAACGAAATCAGTGTCTGTGATGGAATATGGAGTCGTGAAAATGCCATGAGAATCTAAAATTATTAGGAAACTATTACTTTTTTTTTATGTCATTTACTTACATGTATCTGCCTGCTGCCTTTACACATCACACACCATATATATAACATTTATTTTTCATTTTCTTTTTGAAATAAAATCATTAATTCATCACTTAAAGACAGCAAATAAATTAATTAAACAAATTAAAAAATGAAATTCCATGCATATTGTTGTTTAATTTTGGATTATTAATGCAACATAAATTCAGATTTACAGGTTTTAACTTTTATTTTTATTGATTATGATTAAAAGGTATTCAGCTATTCATGTGACCTACTCTGGACTTCATAAATGAAATGTTATGGAAAAGACAAGAAAAAATGAAATAAAATAATTACTTATGAATCAATGATTATAAATTGGTGAGGCTTATTTATTATTTATTACTTATTTAAACTTTCTATACCTAGGATGTCAAATCTCTTTTACAAATGCAATCTGTAAATATGTGGATTAATAAAATGAATTGAAATTGAAAAATAAAAAAAAAGTGTGGCAAACAAATCGAGGTCAAACCTTATCTACATCCATCTGTTTACAAATGTGTAAGGTGCCAAGTGGAATGTGTTTGGGGACAAAAGGACAATGGCGAACGAGGAAAAGACACTATCAACACATCCAAGTATTTGTGACACACCTTCTTTGACACAAGCAGCAAATATGTCCTGACACCTGAGTGCAAAGAGTGGGAGTGTCGCTCTGTCAGCGCGAGCGCAGATCAGATGAGTGACTTGTGTCACAAGACACAGCAGATAATGACACAGACGCCAACAACACTGCTTTATCTCTTTCATCACGAAAAGAAGACAAACAGATATAATGTCACGCAGAAAGTGTCAAATCCCTCACCTGCATTATCCAAACACTTGATGAGAGACATGGAAAAGCATTACGATGCTTTAAAAGACGGATTTTAAGGGGGAATCCACTCATCTGTGTGATTGGATTAAGTTAGCGACTATCGCGATGAATTATTCAGTAAAAAAGAAAGACGCAAGAGTAGCACGGAGGAGGTTTATTCCCCCTTTAAAATATTATTTTCTTTGTTAAAATGTTACCCTGTGTACAATAAAAACACTTGTTTTTACACTAACATTTAGAAGGCTAGGATCAAGGTAAAGTACAAGTCTATAACTATATGTTACAGGCTCATATTTGTCATCGCAAAAAGACCAAAACGAAATATTAACTATTGTGTGAAAATAAAACAAAACCTTTACTAAAACAGGGTAAAATCAGGTCAAATTTTATCTAATCTTGCAAGCTAAGGTAGGTACTTTCAAACAGACGGTGTGGGGAAGTGTTCTGTGGATGTGAGTCAGTGTGTACTGCTGATAAGAAAACACATGGACATGTTGTGACGGACACCTGCGACCTGAGTGATAAAAAATGTGGAATAAATGAATGAACTTTATTTTCTACTTCTACATGAATATTATTTCTTTATAAAGTACTTTTAGATTTAGATTTACCTTTAAAGCTCTATATTCTGATCACTAACACTGATGAAGAGAGTTTCCTCAGTGACATGAGTCTCTCAGTCTTTGGGCTCTGATAGTAAATCTAGGAGAAACGTATCCAGTATCCCACAACACTGTGTCCAATAAGGAGCCAGAACTCCACAAAGAGGCAGTCCTGCCTGCTTGTGAGGTCAGGCTGCCGCCTTCACCAAACATGTTCATGAGGTGACGTGAAATGAAGCCAAATTATAGCAGATTTAAGGTATATTTTTGCAAAAAAAAGCTGTGTGCAAATTAGCACATACTCTAAACAGTGTATCCTATGGTAGTAAAATAGCAGCATGCATGTGAATATATTAATATGAACTTGTTTTGACGTAACTATAGATTTTACCAATAGAGTCAAAAATACCTTTCATTTTTGAATAATATACAATGACTAATAATGCCACACACAACTACACGGTTGCACACCAGCCTCTCAGCAGGGAAAATATCCGTATCGACATCAATCACTGCCTTATTATGTTATTGTGCATGATATTTGATTAACATGTTGATGGATATTAACGCGTCTGAGACTTGACAATATCAAACCAATCACATAGACGCCACCACAAACAATTCACTCAGACGGTCCAGACTGATATGAGATATGAAATAAAACGTCACTCAACTGACAACTGAAGATGACAATAGGTTGTTTTTTTTTTATGAACTGTTCAGAAATGTAATATAAGATGATATAAAAGATAAAAGAGAAAGTTGAGGTTTGCAAAGTAAACCATTAAAGTTTCCTACCTGATCCTGCATCCATGATGTTAGAATGTCCTCTGCGGTCAGCTACCAGCCCTGATGATCCGGGCATGCTGACCGGCTCTGAACGAACCGGCTGGATCCTATACACACGAAGATGAACGTGAATTAGGACAACAGTAGAGCGAACGGTAAAGGCAGGTGTACACAACCTTCATCATCATTGCTGCAATAGTAAACATACAGCAGACTGTATGTAAATCTAATGTATTTAAATTCAGGAAAGTAAACATGGTTATGTTTAGGAAAATGAAGGTGTCTGGGCTTAAAATGACACTACAAATGTGGTTATGGTTATGGAGTGATTTACCAGTCATACACAAAGAGTCTTTGTGGAATTCTGTATGCTACTTCACCTGAATTCTTCTGCTCCTGTCATTTAAGACATCTGCTAGGTGTCATGTAAGTATGTGGGTCTTAACAAGTTGCTACCCAGACAACCTGTAGGCTTGTTTTGTTTTATCCTGTGAGGCCAGTGTTATCAACCTAAATCACTCTACATCAAAATGTAGCCTTTATAAGCACAGACTTTTACATTTGGTTGCGTAGTCACAAGTACCTGAGACTGTGTAGGTCTAAATCATCTGTGTCAAAGTCCAACAGAGGTTGTGGGACATCAGTGGGTCCCTGGGACTGAAGCACTGAAGAAGAGGAGGAGATGACCGTTGTCTGTCCTGAAGGGTGAATGGTCTTAAACTGAAACTGGGGGCCCATCCACAGCCGCCGGTGTGGCCCTGTGTGGGTCACAATCTCCACCTGAGAATATAAAAAGGTATATTGTTTGGAAGCATAGACAATAAATCTGTCAGGCAAAAACCTAAAATAGTCTAATTTAAAGCCCAAGTAGACAAGATTGGAAGAAAAGTAGTTGAAAAATAGAAAAAAATAGTTCGACTGCAGCTGTCCATGGTGCGCTCCTCTTTTCACATGAGCATGGACACGTGAACACTCTTTGAACATGTGAACTGCATTTCTCATTCATCTATGTTAGATGATTTTCTTATTTCAGTTCTTTGCAGCATAGGCAGTTGTTGCTGGTGATGGAGAAGTGATCTGTCCATTGAAGGGACATGCTCTAAATGCAGAGTAGTTTTGAGACAAAGTAGATTGGACAAAGTCTCCTGTGCTGGGACAAACTAAGCAAAGCCAGTAAAATTGTAGGTGTAACTTCATCAAGTGTTGGGCTGTATGCTGGTTCACTGTCACACTATCCTACTCTATATGAACGGATCAGAACCATCAATAATGTGATCAGTAACACCTGTGTTTTTACTGCTGTGCAAAGTGTCCACCACAGATCACTGACACACACAAATATGCCTTCTGTACCTCACACACAATGCATATGATGAGGAAAACAAAAACGGCCTACTTGTAGTGACATGACGTCAAGTATAGCCAACATTATCAGCAATCATATTCTAGGGATTGTTGAAACACAAACACATGCAAAACACGGCAGAAATGGTGGTGGCTACACTCTATTCAGTACTAAGATGAACTCAGTTACATGTCCTCCAGCTAAAAGCTTCATCTGCTCCCGCACCACTCACACTCTGACAATGATGTTATATCTTGTGATGGTCGTGTGTGCGTTGGGAGTGCTGCTGGAATGATGGGAAGTCTTCCCGGAGGGTTAATACAAGTGTGACACTCGCAACAGTATGGAAGCAAAGATGAGGTGAGGTCTACTGGGGAAATAAGATAGTGCTGGCATGGCAGGCACTCTGTGGGTGCTTGAGCTGAGTGGCACTAATGTTGACTAAAAGTAGTAGAGGAGAGGGCTATGGAGTAGGTGACATAAACATTGGACTGTAACTGCCTCCTCTGTTCTTCATCTCCACTCTCACTTGAATTTGCTGGCCAATCATGCCCTGCCTTGGACTCATACTTTTCGTTGCACTCCCACGCTAACTCTGACTTTTCAACTCCCTGCAGCACTTAACACGTCTCTGGATGTCTCTCTGTTCACATTTCATTATCTTTACCCTGCACACGTGTGTCTCTCACCTCAGCCCAGCTCTCAGCTCACAGTCTCAGTCCACTCTGGCTGCCAGGTGCCAACATCTCACTCAGGAGTGAGATGTTGGCACTGCTTATTCTCCCATGTGCGCGTTCACATTTATGAACACACGTGTTCAACAATCGAAATAACAGATATACAATTTCTAGCCATCAGTATTATCTTGTATACTTTTCATTATGTTGGAAATCTATTAAAAAGTACAAGTACTAACTTGTCTCTCCATGATTTAAAAAAGAAACACATCTATGCACACAAGGTCCAGTTACAGTTATTCATACTGCATGTCAGGACAAAACTCAAGCCATGAAACTTAAAGGTGACATAGAATGCTTGTATCACACATATATGTTAGTTATGGAGGTCTACTTACATATATTAACATGTTTTCATGGTTAAAAACCTCCTAATCGCTGCAAACGAGCCGATCAAAATATCTCCTCACTGACGCTCTCGTCAGCAGCGCTGTTTCAGACCAAAACCACACCCCCAGAACGTGGACTGTGTTGTGATTGGCCAGCCAACGAGAGCTTTCCCACTGTCCTGTGATTGGCCAGGTACCTGGAAGTGACGTAATAGATAGGCCAGCTCTCAGATCCACAGCTCCCCCTCTGGCACGGTGGATGCTCTGCATCTCAGCAGCTACAACAAAAGTAGTTCTTCTTCTGCGGTTGAATGTACGCAACTGGATGTGCCCGGACTAGTGCCCCCACCAGGAGGCGCTACGGTGGTGAGAGGAGTGGTGCGGATTTCTGATGACGACATCAAATTAAGGAAGTGCCGATCCGCTTCCCAGAGCCCAGGAAAACTGTTTGTTCTGAAACTTTAGGGTTTCATAAACGAGGTAATGACGCAGATACACACACAAACGCAGCGTTAATTGGAGCTTCTGGGTCTATGTGGGCTTTAAGGAACTCTTTGTGGACTTCCACAGTAAATGTACAGCTCTGGACAAGTTTCGTATTTCTTCAGATTTGTAATTCATATGTAAAAATGTCATATTTTTACATTGTTACACTGTTGCTATATTTTGATTCAAATCTGTGTGAGGATATTTCGGCTGTTCCTTGAACTTTAAAGGGAATTTTGAGTTGTGTTTTTTTTTAATGGTTAGAATGAGAAGTGGGTTTAGGCTAGGGAATACATTATGTCTATGAGTGTCCTCAATAAGAATCATCTGTGTATGTTTTTTTGCGAGTTAACACCATTAATGTCCCACCCAGCCGCAGAGCTTAACAGCTGCCAGGATGCGTCTTTGCTGCTGCAGGATGGAAGGTCCAGATGTTACAGTCCAGTGTGACAACCCCAAATCTGCCTCCCTTTTCCCAACTCATCAAGAAAGAGCCAGTCACGTGTTGCCTCAGGTTGGCTTTCACGGCCCGAGATTATGTTACCCTCTGTGCACTGGGTACTGAGCTGGACTGATCGCCAAAACAGTTGTTTGCTGCCTCAAAAAAACACATCAGACTTATACATTTCAAAGCGAGTGTGAGCTAATTTCTTAACATAATGATCCTTATTTGGGGACATTTGTTGTTACACTGATAGACACAGGTAGCTACAACATCTACAGCATGGATGCATCATATATAGTATAATATTCTGCTATGAAGAGAAGATCTATACAATAACCACAGTTTAAACTGATTAATGTAACTACATTAGTATTTAACCAAATGTAAAATATGGGCTCAGTCTCTTCTTTTCCTAAATTAAAATTGTTTTGCAAAAAAGGTCAAAGTGGCACACTGTAAATAGCAGATGAGTGTGTTTTTTTTTATTGCCTCAGTGGAGCAATATCTATAAGGAGGAGGTTGTCAGATCATTTAATGACTTGAGAATATAATTTGATTTACTTGCCTCTTCACGTTTCCTGTACCTGCAGTTTAGATCTTCCATGAGTGCTTATGGTGAACCCTACACCCATGAGCCTCATGTCATATTAGAAGTGGGTGTTCAGATGAGTTACTCGGCCTCCTCACTGTTCATCAGGTGTGGAAAAGAGATTGTGACTCTTTGATTGCAAAAGTGAGGTGGATTGTTTTACTGTTTAGGAAAATCTGAATTGTTTATTGAAAAATCACGATAATAAATATATTTACTTCAATTCTATACATAGACTTTACCTCACCTCAAGATAAACGTGAAACCTCATGGAACATGGTGGATTCACGCTAATTACGCCTGCAGATAATGGATGATAATGTAATTAATATGATACTAATTCAACCATGCCTTTATCTATTGAGCATTTATTGTCCTTAATAGTTATTTTGATCTCTCCAAATATGGAGAACTAACTAGAATAAAGAAAGGTCAACGTGTACCTGATCTAGAAACCTATGTTTGACTTTAGGTGGATCATTTCATGCTAAACTCTTTAATATTTAAAGTATACGTTCGGAAGGTATTTCTGGCATAGATATATGCTACACTATGAAGAGCTTTACTATCGCAAACCCCAAACACTGGCAACTGCATCACGACCACCGTTCCACATGGAAGTCACCCATTTAGTGCAACGGAGAATTTTGCTCCTGGCAACCTATCATGTAAGAGATGAACCACAGCCTCAGCAAGCTAAGTGGGGTGAATTTTAACCATTCAATTATGCATGCAGTGGAATTATTGATGGTGAAAAACGTAGCACTGTAGGTTACCTGTCTGCACCGAGGATGAGTGCTATCAGAGGTAACCAAGCTGAAAGGCTGAGTGTGCTGGATTTTACTAATATGCGTTGAACACTGACCGAGTACTGATCTTTTCAAAGTAGCACAGGACATGCGATTAGAAAGAAGATATACAATGAGCAGTCCAACCGGTGTGAATATAAGATCTGACATTGTTTGCTTGTTGCTTGTTTTGTTTCACAAAATTCTACTAAAAAGCCAAAACAAATGTCCCGGTGAAACAGAAAGAAAACTGCCTTTTACTCCAACATTAGTGGGTATACGCTTTTTTTTAAAACCATGGCTAAACCCACAGAAAAGGTGGTTGACAACACAACACAGGAGAAAGCACCATGACACTGACAGCGTCACAGTGGTCACAATTTAGAGTCGTCACTTTACTGTCTTTCACTTTCAGACTGTTGCTTGAACTGTGCGCTCCTAATATTGCCCTTTAAAAGGTGCAGCCTGGTGAAGACTTTGAGACTAGCCTGTCAAAATAAAGTCAATAAAGGCAAAATGACCGTGGTCATCCAGGTGTTATGTTACCGCTTACGCTAACTGGAACCAAAGCTGATAGAACCTGCGTCCACTACAGAGTCATTTGACCTGGAATTGAATGTCGGGTTGTACCCATTACCATTGCAAGTCGCAATTTTAGAGGCCGGTTTTTCAACTGATGTGTCAACTGATAAGAAGGTCCAGTGCAGAAGCAAATGTCAGTTACTGTCATTGATTCCACATGTTTCTGCTAAAACCCCAGAGCTTCCAAACTAAAACCAAACTAGCAGCATTCCATTGACATTGTGATGTCACCAAAGGTGCTCATGATGTCATGCAGAGAGGAAGGAGGAGAATGCAAAGGACAATAATAAAGAGGAAGCTGACCAGGCAGTATAGTTGACTGCAGCTTAGATAAAATAACATCAATAAAAATAAATCAGAAATGTATGGGCGTAAAAGCAGCGACCAATGAGCTTTCATTGAAATGAATATAGGTTTGAGTGGAGGTTTTACCTGAGAGAGCCACTCCTCATCCTCCTGGCCACTGTGGTCTGATGCGAGGCTGTCTGAGGATTCATGACGTGTGATCGGGCCTGGGCTTCCTGGGGACATCGCTGAGAGAAAACACACACACACACACATGGTTATATGACGGTATTGCTAATGACAATATTGATATTTGGAAACTAGCAACTGCCAATATTTTGTATTGGTGTCCAATATCATCATAGTCACAAAAGTGTAAAAGTCTTTGACATGATTAGAGGTGACACTGACAGAGAACAAGGGGAAGATTTCAATGAGTATAAGACATAACTGATTCGTCAAAGGAGGGAAATGAATCATATATTACTAATCAGCTGTTTACAAAGTCAACGATGACAAATCATTTCATAATGTGTTAGTGTCTTTGGGGGTTTTCTGATATGATATTTGGCAGCTGATATCAATAAATGTCTAACAAGTAGGCAGACAGGAGAAATTAAAGAACAAGGATACACTTAGCAGCACCAAATGATTCATAATCAAACCTTTATTTATTTATTTGTTTGTTTGCTATTCTGCAAGTTTTGTAAATGTTTTTTATTAATTATAACTAAGGAAACCAAATGCACTGTGACAACACCTCTACTGCTGCTGCTCTTACACATGATTATGAGTTTGACATTGTTTTTCAATTGAATGTTGCCTGTAGCAGCACTGCCCTGTGGGGCAATACAGTTTATCTTATTATCTTATTCCTAACTATACTAATTTTTTTTTTTTTTCCGATAGTTAAGTATCAGAATAATCAGATAATATCAGAATCTTAATGAATGTGTCTACAATTTCCTCACATTAAGGGATAAACTACATATTCATTAATTGGGAAAACAACTGACGGATTCATTAATGGTGATGTTTTTCTTCACATATATGCGGGTCCATGACAGTGTGTGTGAAAAAGCTATTGGGAGTGAGAGAGACAGAGAGAGCAAGACACTCCAAAACAGCTGAGGCTGTTGCAGGCTTGAATAAGCAGGCGAGGAGAATAAGGACAATGTAAAGAATCAGTCCTCTGTCTGTGTCCCATCTCAGGGATGAAGTTGGGTTGAGACACGAACGGCTAATAGATATGTCAAAGTCCACATCTGGAGCACAGGAGGTTCTCCTGTCTTTATCCACACACACACACACACACACACACACACCAGGTGTTTATAGACCCCTGATAGAGGCTCTCTTCTCTGTAAGACCAGTGCATAATATAATGTTTCTGATTATTTTACTGCCATTTCAGTAACATATATACTATTGTCTTAAATGTATAAATCAGATATTCACAAGAAGAAGTGAGTTATCTTCATAATCTGTGAGTCATTTAAAACAAATTCACACACACTCTTAATAGGGTGGAAAAGAAATCTACAAATGCATTTTGCAACTCCCCCAAAATAATAAATAAAAAATAATCTCCCATGACACTTGTGTGGGTCCCAAGTCACTCTCTAGTAATTACATGTATTTGTTTCTAAATGGGACCATACATTATTTCATCGTGTGGTATTTAATGAGACCTGAGACTAAAGATTGAGAGCATCCTGACGGAAATGTTCGCTGACATTATAAATCCAGTAAGAAGTAGCCTCATTTTGTCATAGCCCTATATACAAACCACTGGCGGCTATTTGAGAAAATACAGGTTTCAGATACTTCTGCACAAACAGGAGGCTCATACAAAAAGGTTCTATATGAAGTTCAAAACAAGATGAAATGGTCAACAAGTTCCCACTGAATACCGAGACGTATTAGCTTAAAACCTTGAAAATAGCTGTTTATCTAATTTGAAACAGACTGGCAAATTATATATACGAGAGCTTATGGAGACAGGATGAGAGTTCAGATGGATTAAACGTAATTTTTGAAATAAAACGTTATCTTATTTCATTTGCTGGCAAATAAAGCTGGGTAGTGGATGACTGGAAATCTGGATAATGATTTTATTTTTTTAGACCGCACTTCTGAAGTATTCTCAAGCTACTGAGAAATGTGTATTGGAAAACAAAGTCATTACAAACTCAACAGAGAGAAGTAATTGTAATGAAAAGTAATTTCTAAGTAACTGGATAGTGCTGTGTAAAATCCACACCTTATATACAATATATATATTCACATGAAACCTGGAAAGAAAAGACACAAATAAAACTGTACACAATACTGCAAATACAGCATATGGTTACCCCTTCTTATACCACCTTTAGTTCTTTACAGTGCACGACATTAACTTAAAGTTAGATAAAGATAAAGTTAGTTTTTATTAATCCCCTTAGGGAAAGTATTCCTCTGCATTTTGACCCATCCTAGAATTAGGAGCAGTGGGCTGCCACACTGAGTGGCGCCCAGGGAGCATTGGGGGTTGGGTACCTTGCTCAGGGGTACCCCAGCCCTTTTTGGCCGGGTGGGGATTTGAACCGGCGACCCTCCGGTTACAAGTCAAGTTCCCTTTCCCCTTGGCCACAGGCTGCCCAACTTGACATAATACTGCCCCTGTGTGTTGGTTTAGACAGCATGTCATCGATACCAGACTGAAAGATGTGATGTGTAACACAGCCGTCCCCCAAAAGTCTGCCGTCATATCTTTCATAGAGAGCGAGGTGGAATAAAGACTTTGAACAGACGGTGTAAAAAAAGAGGCAGTGACAGTTTGCTGGGCCTTTATCTGCACTTTGAAATGAAAGCGAGAAAAACAAAGCCTTTGCTGTGTTACTTATTAAACAAACACCCTCCACTCCTGACCTACTCTACTACTACCATCTCTCTCTCTCCCTCCTTGCTCTCTGACCCTAGGGGCCAATAGCTGTTCCCTAATTAATTATTGATGTTCTGAAGCAGTTGGTGGACTGGCTAGCTCAGGTTTCCAGTGGGGGAGCTTTCAATGGCCAGAGCTGTGGCCAGGCTCCAGTGTGGGGAGCTAGTGGTCATCCCCATGAGTCAAGCAGAGACACAACACTCTGTCTGTTTGATAATGTAAGTGTATGTTAGTGTGCATGTCAGGAGCCAGACTGACCCTAGCAGTTACAGTCATATCTACTCATTTTAGTGTCCGGCTCGCCAGCCACTCTGACCTCTGCTTTTACAATGCTCATTAGTGGCTCTTAATAGACAGGACGTCAATAAAATTTCACAGAGAGAACAAGTGCAAACTTACTTGCGATGCACTCAAGAGAGGAGTCTGAATGTATGGTAAGACCTGATAGAAATATCTGATTTTTTTAATGGCCTGGAAGAAACAAAGAAACTGTCAGACAAGAACGGAGAAGCATGTGCGTATTCAGTGATCCGTGCGTCACAATGTGGTACCTTATACCAATACAGCTTTGTATAGAAATGTTAAGATAGGGAAGTATGTACTGAATGCTTTGACCTCAGTTATCATGTCCTAATGCCTGTATGGTTTGGATTATGAAGTCTTGGACTATTTTAGAATCAGAGTCATGCAAGCCAGCTGAACACACACACACACACACACACAAAAGAGGTGTTATATAATTCTAGTAATTGATTAATTGTTCCATCTTTTGAACTGGTAGGGTTTCCTGGTACATAAAATAAATGAGTAATTAATATTAACCTTGCCTTGTCGTAATCTTACTATATAGCCAGCCAATTTTACGAAGGCATTCTGCTATATATTAAGAAAGAAACCTGCTCTTGTTTGTTGTTGTGCCCATATCAAATATACAGTAACTTTATTATTATTATTGTTTGCAAATCTTAAGCGAGCCATCATCACATTTGGAGTTCTGCAAGGATCCAAGGCTTCTTTCTTATTGAATACCTACATGCTGCCCCTTACTCAGATTATAGAACAGTATAATATATATATATATATATATATATATATATATATATATATATATACACATATATATGTATATATATATATATATATATATACACACATATATATATATATATATATATATATATATATATATATATATATATATATATAGATATAGATATGTGTGTATACATACATAAATAAAAATAATAATAATCAAGCCTGAAATCTTGGTGAATTTACCAACCAGGACCTATACGTCAACTAGCGGTTTTAAGCCTATATTAAGTTTATGGCTTAAAAAATGCTTACAATGAACTTGCATTTATAAAACACAAATTCCAGCCAGCTCATAAAAACAAAAGCACTGTCAAAGAATGGAATGACAGCGTTTAATTTGTTTTCTGTAATAACCACCCTGATGATTATGCACTTGTGTACTCGCATAAAAAGGAGGACAACCTCCCCTCCGTTGCTGAGAACAGAGTCGTCTGTGTCACAGTCTTTATTGACTGTGGCGAGGGGGGTGTTTTGTTGTGCTGAAGGCCTGTAGCCAGTGGCCTGTTAGCCAGAGCAGTGAAGCAGGGAGTCAGAACAAGAACAAAGGCTGCCTAGGTATTGATGTAGCCTAACCTCCCGGGGCCTGGGGCCTGGGGCCGGACAGGCTGATCTCCATGATAGATAAGGGCCTAACAATCTGATAGATCTGGAAAACTGACTGCACAGTGGAGAGAGGATAGCCGTCTTGTCTGCTCTGTTCAGTTTTCTCTCCGCCTCGTCCGTTTTATTTGTATGATTTTAATGATCTGTTAGTGTTTCATTTCTCCTTTCTCCTCTTTGACCTGCCATACTTGATCTGCCATACTTGCTTGGCTCCTGCTCGACTGCACCACCTGTCTCTCTTCTCACTTTCCTCTCTTCTCACTTTCCTCTCTTCTCGCTTTCTTCTTTTGAGTAGCACTCTGGCAGATAGTTGCTGGCATACTGACAGACTGGAATAGCTTAGTCATTATACATCATTCAAGGTGTATTTGACTGACAGCTCCTTCATTCACCCTGCACTACACTTACCCCATCCTTTCTCTGCATCTCTTTGATTACTGACCCAGTCATGGCGCCATGGTTTCTCTTTACCAAACGCCTGATGCTCCAAAGCCTTCGCTCTGGCCCCTCTCACAGAGCAATTAGATCTATTGACAAGGCAACTGTGGCTAGCCTGTCATGGGCCTCAAAGTCTCAAGAGAGCAGCTGAGTCAGCCAGTCAGTCAGTCTCCACAATTAGCACATTATATGACAGGTAGTAAGGGAAGGGGGAGGACTATGGCCAAAAAGCATAGCCACTTTTGCTGCCATCATCATCAGGCTGAACGGAGCCAGCCAGAAACCTAGGTGGTAAATTATTCACTGTTTGTTTGTTTCAGACCAACTCTGGGGCGCGGGGAAAAGGTGTCTGTCGAAAATACACTGTCGACAGCCACGTAAAAAACAAAACCTTTGAAGAAAACAACAACTAAAGACATGACATTAAAGAACAATTAATTAAAATTAAAATTGGCCAAAATTGAATGTCTCCAAATCAGATTTGTGATTGGGAGTGGAGCTACTACTGTATACTTTCAACTGGACCAGAGTCTGGCTTAATCTGGATGGAAGAAGCCGGTGCACAGATAAATAAACAGCAGTGACAAAAAATATGGTGAAATTCAACCTGGAACACCTTTGTATTGACAAGGAGACAGATTGTATGCTTCGTCAGCTTAAATAATTGGATATTTTTTAAGTTAATGTACGGTAGGAAGATGGTAGGAATGGTGCTAAACATGCAAAAAAAACTAGCCACATGCTAAACTGCCTAATACGAACAAGCTGACAGTAATAGTGTTTCGCTTCCTAGTGGAGCAAAGGCAAACACACTTAATTAAATTACTGATTCCTCACTAGTAGATTTGATTTCTCACTAGTAATCAAATCAAACGACATAACTGTGCATGCAAATGTACTGACTGTCTATGATTCCATGACCCAGCTCTGTCACGTTTGTCCCATGCACACACAGAACTAAAAGAAAAATGTGGCGATTCAAGATTTCCACCTCCCCTTCTGATATAGGATTCACTGAACACTAAAACCTTGGCTTGACACAGCGTCATTAAAATTGGATCATACAACAGCATCCCCTCTATTTGTGAGTGTACTGTATAATGTGTTTGTCTTTCTGTCTTATCTTTCTAAGGCAGTGCAGTGCATTGCCATCCTCTGTGAGGCTGAGTGCTGCCAGTAGCTGCTGCAGATGGACAGGTGGAGATAGTGACCATGAAGTGGCGCCACCGCTGCCTTTTATCATCCCGTCCTGGAGGCTCCGGTCTGGCCTGACCCCAGCCCTTCCTCTCCTCTTCCTATTCGTTTCCCTGCATACTGCATTTTTAATCAGCCTGGGTCATCCAATATAGAGCCACGAGACCGGAGACCATGACCTGTCAATCAAGCGCTGCCACCTCTTTGCCTTGCACCCTGGTTTTACAGATGTACTCTTGAGTGTTAGGCTTCTTTCCCTCATTCCTCCGGTTGTTTACTACTCCTGGTTCTTGTCAATGTAAAACTTTCTTATGAGAAGTGGATAAGAGATGTATGTATTAGATCTATAGATAGCACTATTATTCCTGCAAGAAACTAATCTCTTTTCAGTTTCCTCTGCAGTGGCCATGATCTTTATGCTCAGCGAACGGCGACTAGACAAGCAGCGTATGGCTGTGCTATAATTCATCCTAAGGTCAAACTGACTCTTTCTCCTGGATCACTTCTCAGTTGTGATGCCAAGCCCTGAGGGAAATGGCAGAGCACAGGCTTGGTGAGGGAAAGGATGCTGGGAAACAGGATGTTAGGAGTCTGCGTTCAAGTGCAAAGCGGAGAAATGGAAGGTGGCACTCCAAGAGTAACTCGCGTTGGTGGTATAGGACACTGGGCCCAGAGGGAAAATGGCAAGAGCACAAGAAGTGGGTAGAGGGGCTGAGCAATTATGTTTATAGCGTTTGGACCTTGCATCAGTTCACACTGGGTCGATTTGGGGAATAAAGAGATGCAGTTGTGCTATCTGGCTATCATTAATTGGATATAAATGTTAATGCAATGAATCCCTCTCATTATAGAGACAATTCTTCTGTCCTGGCTGGCAGAGAGAATGGTGGAAAAGGCCGACGCCTGTGCCCGTCACTCCAACGCGTCCTCATCGCTTTGACACTGGGAGAGACCATTAGCACTAATTTGAGAAAGTATCCTACCAGTTAGACCTGGAGCACAGCAGAAGTCAACAGAGGCGAGTAGAAAGATTAGGGTAAACACAGCTACCAATTGCCCCAGAGCACCCACAAGAGCTAATTACAGATTTTGTGTGTTTATAATTATGGAGTGGGCTCAAAACGGCAGCCTATTTCAGGGGGTGGATTGATTCCGTGTGTGGCCATCCGTGTGCGCTCGCCACTTTTACGATTTGGCCTTTCAGAGAGCAAAACCTAAAGTGCTCACTGCTCTGTACTTGTTATTGAATTAGAGGGTGTTTAGGGTGTCAGCTAATTGGTCTGTGTGTGGCGTCTTATAGCACGGTGATAGCATGTCCTGGAGCAGGCGTGTGTTATGCACAGTGGATTCAAAGTGCAGCACCAAACTGAATATGTGACTCTCACAATTTTCAATGGCAGAAATTAAGAAACAAAACATTAATACTGTGGACTGAAAAGGTCCCTTCACTGCATGTGGCACGAATAAGAGGTTGAGGACTGGCTTTCAACTTAGTCAACATGAAAAATCAGCAGGGAACAGGGATTACCCTCTTGACCTATGATATATATGGTACAGAGACCTATATTTTATGATGCATGCATTCAGTGAACACATGAGTACACACTGTCCTGGCAAAATTATGTGAAAGCCATGCGTGTAACTAGTATTTAATCTCTTTTGCAGTAATCCTTTTATCGTGTTTTTGGTTATTTAAGGTGGACATCCAAAAGAACATCTGAAATCTGTGTGAATAATGACTCACATTAAGAAAAATAATTTAAAACCTGTAATGGGTAGAATTTAAATATAAATAAATGTATGTTACATTCAAACCATTGTCATATGAGTTCACACAATAATGATAAGCCTATCGGCTCCACATGACTATCTCTGTGTCTCTGCAGTATGGTTGTGTTTCCATCTCAATCCTGTGCTGCACAAAGGAAGTGATTCATTTTATGTCAAGACAAACTAAGGTAACAGTAACAGTTTGTTTTTTTTGTTTTATCATATGTTGTTTTGCAATTTGTTATGATGCTTTCATATTAAATGTAATGCACCTTGAATTGCTTTTCTGTCAAAATGAAGAAAAAATTTCATTGCATTCGTTTTTCGCATATTTTGTCCGTGGATTATACTTTTGGAGACCAGAATATGAATGTTCTGTATGTGAAGTGTATTGCGATTTTCTGCATCTCTGGGTCTGATTTGTGGATGCAAGTAGCAGCATACATGGCCGTCTGCCATGGTGTCCTTTTTGATTCCACCACAAATCATTACATAGTGAGTTAAAACACATGAAACTCCCTTAAACCATTTTTCTTCTATCTTGTCCATATTTAATTTCCCAAAAACAATGAGAAACACAGGTCAGAAGTGACTTAAATACATATGCAGTTTAAAGAAACAAAACTTCAGAGACTATCTGCCTTAACGTAAAACGTAAACCACTGACTAAATATGTTTTAATGCTTTGCAAGAAAGTTGGTTTGCATTCCATTAAAACACAGCTTGATACCATTGATGCTCGATTGTGTAAATCTGTGAACATGAAAAGACAGATTTGTTTAGTGCTCACCAGCCAGAAGATGCTGATGGTACTGAACCAGGTCCGAGGCCAACACCAGGGGGTGGTTAGAATTAAAGGGCGGCTGCAGCTCATTCCACTGTGGAGTCCTGTTGGCAAACATACAGCAAGTATGAGACTGACATTACCTGTGACACTTCTATAATAAAGCGGCCATCGCAGTGTTACCTGGCAAGAATCCAGCATGCCCTAGGGCATGTGCTGAGCTCCATTGGTGTATCATCGCTGATCTTCTGAGCGGTGCTAATTGGCCGAGGTTCTAAAACATGCTCCACCAAGTTACCATAGCAGCTGAGGATGTACAGTGAGTCGACAACTGACTGCCGAGACTGATCTGTGCAGAAAATGAGAAAGAAAGTGAGGATCAAAATCGTTGCTGGTACTAAAATGAGATGTGAAAGTACCAGTGACCATGTTCTGACCTTTCTCTCTTTTCATGTTGGGGTTAGTGATGAGCCAGGAGCGAGATGAGGCAAAGATGGTAGCCACACAGAACTCTCCTCCACTGGACTTGCTTGGGGAGATCTGAGGAGGCGGCTTAGCTTTGCTTCAAGAGGGAAAAAAGTACAGTATTGAGATAAAGCAAGAAAATGCTCTGCAGAGTCTGGGATCCTAAGGTTGAATTTTTCACAACAAAAGTGGACCAGTGAGGGCCAAATTTGTTGATTTCGTAATTCAAATACATTCCCTGTTGTCTATCTTTTTCTACTTTGTAGTGAATAAGATAGACGTTGGTCTTTTAACTTACTCAAATTATATTATCTTCTATTAAGAAAACATTTTGGTAAGAATGGACCAAGACTGAAGTATAAAACTATACTTAAAATTGCATTCTATGTATTCAACATAAACTGTCACAGCTGACTACAATAAACACACACTTTATAAAAGTGCTTTGCATGCAGAGCTAAGCAAGGGGAATAAAAAGGCTGCAAATAAATCAACTTAGCAGCAGAAAATGACAGCACTGACACTGCACGAACACAAATGTGTGTAGGTACGAAACATTGTGAAAAAACAACAATAATAAGAATATAAAAAATAAAAATAAAATCCTTCCTGTCAGACAGGTTTAGTGTGTTCCCTTAAATTCCAGTCAATGCAATAATAACTATCATTCGCTAATTCAGTCAGTTCAACAGCAGTGTGCGCACTATCTGTCTTAATGAGCTCTTTCAATTAAAGAGCAGCCCTTGGTCAAGTGGAGGGGGATTGGGCTTGTAACCAGAGGGTCACGTCCCAGTACAGGTCAAGGGCCGGGGTGCCCCTGAGCAAGGTACCCAGCCTCCATTGCTCCCCAGGCACAGATAAGTGTTCCCCACTACTCGTGTGCCTGGTCTGTGTGTGTTCACTACTGGTGTGTAAAACTAATGGGTTAAATAGAGAGGTCAAATTCACAATCACTAACTCATGTGTGTATAAATAAAACCAATTCTGTTTCCTCTTTTTTTCTGCCTCAGTGAGGTTAACCAGGCAAAAATACTTATTTGCAAACAAGAAGAAGAACTACATTTGGATTCCATTGTAAAAGTTTCCCTACTATCATTCGCTGTTGGTTCTAAAGGCAAGTGATAGTCAAATGTGGGGGGAAAAAAACAGTAAAACCACACATTTAAAAACAAAACAAAAAACAGACACATGAACATATAAACAACCAAACTTATAAATAAAACATCTCCAGGTCCACCACCCAGCTTAATTTACATCGCAAATACATTAAGATCAATGTCACCTAAGATGAAGGCCTACAGTATAAATATGACATAAAATAAACAGAAGACAATTAACCATTTACTAGTAATATAGGTATAACTCAATGTTTCCTTCTTGGTACAAAGGCACAGGGTCTCGTCTGAGTGGTGGAGACAAAAAAAAACAAACAAATAAATAGCTGAATCCACACGATCTAAAGGATAATTAGAAGTAATGTATACAATAGTTATAACTATGCACCTGATAACAGCAACATCCGAGCTGCCCTTCCTGACTGGTTCACTTGTTGGCCACAGGAGAGAATTTATTAGAAGTTATTAGATTATTCAGCTTGTCAGGACTGTTTGGGAGGAAGCGGACACAGAAAGAGTTTTCGGCTGCAAAATGGCTCTCCATATGGTACTGATCAGAAAACAGTAGCAAGGTCTGGTATTATTGTCTGGCCTTATAACCAATGTGGACAGTAAAACGTGGTCGGAGCAGATCAGGTACGAGCCGGGCCAGGGGTCTGAAGACCTACGGAGGTACGACGCGCTCTCTGAGGGGTGCTTAACCTTGACCTCTGGAAACCACACTGACATAATAAAAGCAGCAAACTCACTTCTCTCAACAATCACTTGTTGGGGGGAAAAAAAGAAGACACAGAACTACACTGTCACTTTGGCACTTTGCATTGCAGATTTGTACAATATTTCTAGAAGACTTGGGCCTTGTTTTGCACTTGGTTAATGTGTAAATGTAAAGCACTTGGCAGAAGGGAAATAAAACTGTCTAACCCTCACACTTTCTATAACTAGTGAAAAGTTTAAATGTGAACTTTGAAATATAACTGCCGGCTGATAGAGTGAGTGTTAGAAAACCCAGAAACAATTGCATTCTTCGACTGTAGGTGTACAGACTCACAGTGGGGTTTAGGTCTGGTCTATGTTGGCCAATCTATGTGTGAAAATGATGATTCATGCTCCGCGTAACATCCGTTTATTTGAGCCACATGAGTCCTGGCATTGTTATCTTGGAATAACCTTGTTATTCAGTATATTTGGGTGGTCGGTTGACATCATTTTTGGGCACATGATGGTGCTGGACCAAGATCTGAAGCAACTGAACTCAAGCAACCCGAGATGGCCCCCAATAGTTTGTTTAGTGACACTAAATGTTTGTCCTTGACAGGACGCTCGGACAAGTACCATACAACTTCATCTGTGAATGTCATTCTCTAGTAAACCTAAAATCTATATATAAGTTGTTGAATAGTTCAAATAACCTCCTCACTACTAGGAGGCTTGTTGCATTCCCACAAACCCTCAACACCTCTGGAATGATATGAGGTATGTGTAGCTTGTATTTATTGATGCTGGGTCAAGGGGAGAATGACTGAATGACCAAACATCTACAATAAGCCCTGTCTGTGAAGGGAAGACGAAGAGGGAGATAAAGTCACAATCAGGATATCGGCTTGACCTAATCCATACTGCCCTTGTCTTTCCCTGTCCAAGCTCATCCTCGGGCCTCCTTCATTCATTCATCAGCGTATACTGAAAATAACATGTTTGATGAACAAGTACAGTTAGCCATTTGGGAGCTACAGAAGGAGAGTGTCCAATACTGCACTTCTCTCTGAGGTCTAATTTGTCTGTCATTCAATCGACGAGAAGGCAAATTAAAGGGTAAAACTTTCACAGAGGCAGCTGGGGTAGCGGTTTTAGATATATTTTATGATAATGGTAGAAGGGAAAAAAGGAATCTATTGGACTCAAAACTCCATGTAATTTCTGTTCACTGGTCAAGAAAAGGATACGCAATCCAGATTTTGAGTTTTAAGACTAAGTTCTTCTTTGGTGAGGTGTTTAATTGCCATAAAACCCTGAAGCTCCATGTCTCCCATTGCTGGAAAATATATTAAACCCGAAAAGTCTCTGTGGTTCACTGGTTTCAATAACCCAGGAAACACAAATCCTATTTCGGAGCAAGCTGAGGTTGGTTTTTCGAAGGGGCGAGAGCGCAGGGCTGTGGAATACAACACACAGCGACTCGTTCTGTGTCCTCATAGTCTTCATGTTGACTTTGGACGCAAATGGGAGCTGAATAATAAACCAAGGGGAAACGTTTAAGTCTCACTGGTTTTCTTGAAGGAGGAATCAGTCAAAACAAGACATTTAAAATAGGTTGAGAAACAGTGGAGAAACCTTTTTTTTTTTTTTCCGGGGGGGGACAGACCAAATTGCAACCACACATTACGACTTCACACACCTTGATACAGTCCTGACTGACCACACACACTGAACTGAAATGACTTTGCATGTCTACATACCTGTATATATGCGTGTTTATAGAGTATGTATATAAATCTACTGGTTATGAATGTACTTAGTTTTAGTCACAGTGGGTAACCTGTCATTACCTTTCTGGGCAGAAGTCAACTAGTGATGGTAATTTTACACCATTGTCCTACCCGGTTCCTATGTGGACGAATGGTTGCACAGCTCCAGTTTGAATCCATGCAGACAGTATATGCCGGCTGCTCATGTTCCCTGTGGAAATAAACTTTGCTGGTGGCACGCTCTTGTTTTCAGTCAAAAGACACAGCGAAGTAGTCAGTAACCATGGAAACTCGCTTAAATAAACTCAGTGCTAAAATAATACGAGGAGACCCAAATGAGGACAATTTCTTGCCGTGAAATCGCCACTACTAATGTAGGAATGTAGGATCGTGTACGCATGCGTGGAGCGCTAAGCTGACGCAGACCCTCGCATAAGTACGACCAGAAGTGCGGAAATGAGAAACATCTCTCTGCGAAAGAAGAACGCGGTAACTATGACCCGGCCGTAACACCATGTTATCCATAAAAGCACATGTCGCAGGGCAAAAACACTTAAACTGTGGTGTTCTGCATGTTGGACATCTATGTTTGTGTTTGAGTTCATAATAATGTTGATATGTCACGTATGAATCAATTTGCTAAAATGTTACAGATATTGTTTGTGTGTGTTGAGAATGAACAAATGTAACAGATTCCCATGGTTTGCAGAAGATTAAAAAAACCAGGCTGATTATTTTATTTTATTTTAAATGACTGTGCTACAACAAAAGCCATTAGGAACAGAGATCAGTCCAAATACTTCTGGTCTAGATTGTATATATACTATTACAGTGCATACACATGGAGTATAATCACACACAGTGTGTATACGCTTGATAGCAAGCTATAATGCAGGCTATGTACTGTGGCCTCACAGATGATGAGCTGGATTTGGGCTTCTTTGAAGAGGCCTCAGCCAGTGCCATGCATGCCAACGGTACCAAAGATCACAGCTTGGTTCTCATCTCCTCCGGGAAACAGTGACCACTAAAGTTTATTCAACTGTGTTTTAAATCATCTTTTTCCTCTTGATCTCACTTGAAGTGGCTTAAAAGTGTTGAGGTTTCTGCCCTTACGACAGAGAGGAACAGTTCCAGCAGACGGGGGCTTGATTCTGCTCTCCATATGTAGGGGCAGTAACCAGCTTTTTGGAGTAGACCAGTAGTAGGGGCGTGGATTGGCAAGCAACACCAAGTTACAAAAAAATGTAACCCAATATCAATAAATTATGAAACATAAATATCCTAACAGGAAATTGGTAGCAGGGAGAAGTGGATGTCACTACAACAGCAAATCTGTTTTTTTTTCCCCCTACTCCCTCCATATGCTTTCCTTTTGTGCTATTGCCTTTTAGCAAGCAGTGGAATCCATTTTCTTTGCAACTTTAATTCACTGAAAAGACTACTCACATGTCATTTCCACTTTTAATTTAACAAATGAGGACTCTTGACTGAGCTAATAGCTTTTCCTCAAGGGCATAATTCAATCTGTGACATCAAGCATCAAAGTCCCTTCGCATTACTGTGTCCGGGGCTAACGTGAGGCGCCTCTGAGGGGGGATGGATGTCCAGTGGCAGCTTCCATTTATTTCCAAGGCCCTTGCAGTAAACAAATATGATGGAGCTCACTTTAGCGGGCCGCCCCGGCGACAAAAAAGCGACAAACAAAGCCGCTGTTGCACCGATTCTGGGACATATGGTTACTTCATATTAGAAGCGGAGCCAGTGTTAAGACAAGTGAGTGAGAGAGGAAAGAAAGAGGGGAAGTCATGTGGAGGACACATCCTTCAATGTCACATTTATTATTTTACACGAGCCCTCAGAAAACAGGCAGCCTTGGAGCTGTGTTGAACACACAGCAGTGATGACAATCGCTGGGGAAACTGTGAACATTTGGAGAATGAGCATCAATTTTTCAAAGAGGGTGGTTTTTCTTTTCTTTTTGTCCGTTACCTGTTCCTGTTTCTTGTCTTTCACAATGAGCCACACTAGGCATGCGAGTTTATGAAATAGTGATTGAAGTCAGATTGTAGAAATTACCGTAAATACATCGTTGCAAGTCCACACTGTAATATTAGCTGTTTAAAACGCATGCCTAAACAAGAAATGGGAACCAGAGAAGACATTATTTGCCAAAGGGAAACATGGTGGAGATGTGTTTATGAAACTGTTACCACTGAGCATTTAGAGGGCATATTCAACATGGAAATAGAAACTGGCAAACAAGTTGCAGTCGACTTCTAAAGATATACACTACAGAGAAGCAACAGGCTCAAATTTAAATGGAAAGCAGTTATTGTGAGGGTCAAGATTCTGACACTAATGATGTTTACCTTTGAAAAGTACGTATTTAGGAAACCGCTACAGGTCTAGATTAAGTATGGGGCGGGGAGGAAGATATAAAATAAATAATAAAAATTAACTGCCCACAACAAAAGATGAAATTCAAGACTTGGGGAAAGGCACCACATGCTATTCATTTCTTAAGTAAATGGAGTCAACAGGGAGCAGACATGTTCACTCCAAGCAGCCACTCAATCAACTCTCCATAAGTGAAGCTTCTTTTAAAAGCTTGTAAAGCATCTGATTCCACTGACATGAGCTTGAGCTCCCGACAAGAAAAGAATATAGGCAGATCCTGGGATAACAAATATTTATAATATATGCTACCTCTTTTCTGCATTTATCATTATGATCATTATTATTGTTAGTGTTATTATTATTATTATTATTATTACATTATTTAGTTGATGGTGAATTTGTCCTTGAGGATCCAAATTTTGTTTTTATTCTTGCAATTTCAAAAATGAAGAAACTGAAATATCAGAATATTTAGACAACAAACTTCAGGAAAATGTGTGTTCAGTTAGTTTTCAGACATGAAGTCCGGAGAACAGGGTCCAGACAATGTCTGCTCCAAAGAGTGTTGTCACGTGAAGTATGTCTAGACTTGAGTGTATTTTTTTTGTATTTACTGGCAGTGCAACTGTTGTTTATGCCAACAATTATAAGCAATATGTTGATAATTACAATATTATATCAAGGGACAGTTGAGTATAATTAATTAATATAGCAATTGCCGTGTCTCAGTCAACATAATTAAATGCACATTTTTTTGTATGCGGTAGAAAAAATTGGACGAAAAAACGTTACTATGCCCATTTGAGGCGGTTTTCTCCTTCTTCCAAAGCTGAAATAAATTTAATCTGAGACTGAAAAACAAATATTGTCAAATGAGTTCTCCAGCAAATTTTTCTCTCATATTTGATTTTTTTTTTTTTTTTTAATAAACCACTCCCTAAAGACGATGCTCTGCGATCTTGTGATGAGTTCCAAAGCAGGTGATAAAAATGAACCTACTGTTTTTTTGAAAGCTGTTTAACAACTCCATGGAAATGTAGCAAATTACTTGAATGACTGCATGAATGTGTCGAATAACGTGCAAATATGGGATGTCACTGGGACACAATTTGTGATTGAGAGTTGTGATTGTGGCAGCACAGTGAATGGAAGCTTGGTTACATTTCCTGAGATCTACACCTAAATGTACCGTAATATACTCCAGCTACATGTCTGGCATGTAACCTACGCAGGGTTAAATACCAGAGTCATCTATCAAATAACAGTATGACGACAAGCAGACTTGATGAGAGCTGTAAGAGCGAATAAAAACAGCTCAGTAAAATCAAAAACAAACTACAAGTGGCTAAAATGTGCTATGATATGCACTATAATGATAAATATGGTGTGGATTTATATACAAATTTAAATATATAAAGACACCTACAACGTTTGACTCAAAAAATGGCCTTAGTTATTGTGCATTATGTTTGTTTGTTGTCTTTGTTTCCCCTTTGGTTAATTTAAGTTCTTTGCAAAACACATTTTCAGAATTTGAGAACAACACATCTTTTTACCCACACAAAACACTGCTCATATTAATACCAGAATACGGCAAAGCACAATACTGCGTGCAAACACACAACGGGCGAAAAAGAAAGAAAGGAGAAAAAACAAGAAACAAAACACTGTAACCAAAGTGGACTAAAGGAAAATCTGAACAATATGTTTAACACAAAGGCGTTATTCTTGGAAAAAAAAACATGATGGAGGGTCTTAACTGAGAGAAGGGAATAAACAAGAAGACAGAAACGTAATTCTCAAGTTGGTGTTCAAAGAAACCGCATGGCAACCAAACAAGAACGGCAACATCATTGTCCTAAAGCCCTGGACTACCAACTATGATATCAACCTAGCACATGCTCATTTTTAAAATTTATGTTTGCAGCCATCATGAAAACATCAGCCATGACGATGTTTCACTACAACTGTGAATACAAGTACTATGAACTCTGAAATACTTCCAAAGAAAAGGAAAATAAGTGACACATAAATTAAATTACAAATTAAAGAAAACTCTTCTTTTCCCCCAAAATGAGGCACAAAGTGACTGCGTAATGTGTTGTAAAAAATATAACAGGAGACAAAGAGGAGGTGTGCTGCGGCGGAGTACAGTTGCATGCTGCTGAGGGAGGGGAGAAGCAAAACTCACCATGGAGTTTTAATGGCAAAACATCCTGCCCCAAAGAGGTAGGGTCTTCACGAGAGGGTGGGGTGGAGGGACGTGGGGGGTGGGATGGGGATACAGAGATAGACGGAAAAACCATTATTAAACTCGCACACTTGAGGCAAACACACTTTTCACATGACATACTTTCTTGACGTGTCTGTTTAAGTGCACAAACACGTACGAGGCAGGAAGCGGAATGTCTGTGCGCTACGACGGCTTCGAAAACCTGCGGGGACGGATTCATGACTCATCTCCGTCAAGTGTGATTCCATATATTTGGCAGACGCAGTCGCATGTCCGCAGACCTGGTCGTCTCTTTTCTTCTTCTTCTAAAAGGCACTGTGCAGAAGCATGATGGAGGTTCGAATCCAACCGTGTGAATGCCACACAGACAAAGTACGAGATTGTTGAGATTGAGAAAGAGTACGAGGAGTTTATCCAATTTGGAAAACAACTGGGGACACCAATAAGACTAACAGCACTCAGGCATTGTTGAGACAGGGAGTTGTGTGTTTACATGTGTCTTTTTTTTTCCTAGTCCAAGTGCATATTTATGGCTTTGCATTGTCCTGTGAATCCGTGTGTCTGTTGGGGGAGACATGCATTTGCTGTGATTATGTTAACAAGTACACTGAACAAGCACAGCACAGTGTTGCGTGTTCCTAGTGTTTACAAGACATTAGGAGTGGGAGTGTGTTCCTGTGTTTATTCTGCGTGTCCAGAGATAGTGACAGAGCTCCGTAAACAGTTTACAGTAAATAAGTCTTTTCCCTACAGCAATAAAGGTCCGATGAGACTGAACTCTGTCCCCCGCCAGCCAACCTCCCCCGGTCATGAAAAACAGCATCCCCAGCCAAACAAAGCACTCTGCAGCACTTCTTTATTTTATCGCTTTCGCAGCATCCGCCCAGGCCCTCCCAATGATAGCACACAGTCTCCAATTAGTCTTGGTACATCGATGTGTGGAAAAATGTTCCTCTGGGAGACGGGGAGCAACAATTTGCCATGGAATGTCTTATTCCTGGAGTGCAAGTTGACAAATGAACACACTGGTTGGTGTAATGGAGGCCCCTGGTAAACTGCCACTTATCAAAGAGCTGCAGTGGGGGGCGGACAGTCTCTATGAAACCTGCTGGGCCCCCACTCTGGGCCTCCAGCTGGGTAAATGGATGGGCACCAGCGGGAGAGTGATGGACAAATGGGGTGAGATCTCCACAGTAGGAGCAAAGGCTAAGTGGGCTTTAGGGTTTTCTACATGCCACTTTGAATTTCTCCCGCCTAGTTTCTTAGAACTTACAACTATGTGATGTTATGGTTTGTTAATAAGAGAGTATGAGCTATGAAGAGTTAAAACTGACCCAATAAGAATTTAATCATAGACGAATTTCAATAAAAACATGTCAAGAACTCTCATACAGGAACATGACACATAATAATTGATTATAGACCATAGTTGTTAGCATTAGAAAGATTAAATGATTAATACATTGATTAACACAAGCTAAGAATTTACAGTTACTGTTTAACCTCATTCTTCACCTACAGGAGCCTGATGGTAGATTTATATATATGTTTATATATATGTGTATATATATATATATATATATATATATATATATATATGAATGCACAGATCTCACACTTTGCTTGACATCAAATTCAAGGACTTTTCAAGGACTTCCCAGGACCAATTTCTCAAATTCAAGGACTGTATGCGCTGACACAACTTAATATGGAAGGGGAACTTGTAAGAGCCACTTCGCCCCATGGCGTCCACTTTTATTGATTTGCAGCACACTCTGCATCTGGCTAAGTGATTGTCCTTGGGATGTTGGGCAAGTCAGCCTTTGTAATTGTCTTTGGTGAGCCAGAGACTTCGGAATTTGCATTTCCCAGGCATCACGTCATTTGACTCTCTCTCTCTCTCTCTCTTGCTGAACGTCCCTCAGTAATCAGACAGTGTACAGTGCATAGGCCTAGTCTACGTTCATCAAACAACGCAGGGCTCATGAAACAGTAGGTGGTGTTGTGACAAACAAGGGCACATCGGTGGTGCCATACATTTACCTAAATATCAGCTTCATTTCTTCAACCACTTTCAATAACCCATGTCAATTTAGGTTGATTTTCAAAAACCAGAGGGAACCCCGTGTAACTTAAAACCACACGACAAACAGGCATGAGAAATACAGTAGAGACGACACAGTTTTAAAAGTGTCTTCATTTCACTGTTGCCGTCCTTCCTCATAATTCTCACCCTCTGGCACCACACAACAGAACCAATCAAATCGCGATGAGAAGAAACAAAAAATAAAGGAAAACTGGTATCACCACGTTGCACCCCCATCCCCCTGATAATTATCTTCCATATCTGTTATACATATGATGCACTGACTGAAGAATGCACATCATGTATACATTTATTATGTCAGGTCCACAGTGGACGCATGTGCAGTGCGTGACAGCTGTGGCACTTGATCTGCTGCGTCTCATGCAGCTCTGCTGTTCACACTGAAGACATTTGTTACATGTCGACCTTTTTGTTCCCTCCTGTCTGTTTCTACTTTCATCTTTTTAAAAAAGGCAAGATGGTCTCTATCAGCAGCACAGGCCCCCAACAGCCAGAAATAGAACCAATCTAAATGTATGTATGTAAGTCAGGAGGATACCATACAGTGTAGAGCAGTGTTTCCCAAATCTATGATGATCCAGTGTGGCAAATGTATGCATAATATTTCTGTAATATCGGTATTTTGCATAGGTTAACAGTATACATGTCATTTAAAACATATACAGATAAATGTAAAGTTATTATGAAATCATGTATTTGGCGATCCTGAAAATGAATAAATAAAATCTCTCAATCACCATCTGTGGGTCCCAAAACACAAAAAAAGAATTGGAGTTGCATTATTCACCAACAGTGTTCTCTGTAATGACAGTAAACTGGTTCAACTTGGGTGTGGTTCAACATCTTGTAATATGGTGTTTAATTTAAAAAGGCAAACATGAGGTTTTTACATTTCATTTCTATATTATTTCTTTGGAATTATACAATAACAAGAAGTGTTTCTTGGTTGAAGTGGTCAATTATTTTTTTCTCGTGGAGAATTTGCTGCAAACCACGAAGGGCACGTTGTTATATTTAAGTGCATTCCACTTAAGCTTTAGTGTCAGAAATAAAAATGTCAAAGTCCAACGCTGCTTAGAATAAAACAATAATGAGGTCATGTTGAGAAAAGTGTCCACCATGTTGAGCTGGCAGTAAACAGCTTTGACCACAGTGTATAGACACAGGCAGCCCAGCCATGTGACTCACCGCGCGATCCAGCCGGTGTGGCAGGAAAGTGTCCCACAGGTCAGCAGCGTGTTGGGAAACACAAGTTAAACATGGGTCACTGGAGTAAAAGGGGTGTGTGAGTGGGCGTGCTACTGAGAGGAGGAAGAAAGAGGGGAAGAGAGAGGGTAAAAGGGTGGGCGTAATTGACCTGCAGGGGTGACGACCCCACTCCCGGGGAATAATCATTCACGCATTTATCTCTTACCCCGATGGCTTAATAGCAGCTCCGCCTGGGCTATTAAAAAAGGCAGGGAAGTGAGGTGATTTGTGAAAATGGTTTAGCGATGCTGGGTATTGCATTCTTAAAGCTCCTTTCTAGCTTTGGTCCCAGTGATGCGCTGCGAGACAATGGCTCTTGCTTTGTGCCGGCTCTTAAAAATGAATTACAGTAATCTGAAGGCACATCTGTGGCAGGTCACAGGGTCTCAATCATTCCATCACTTTTGTCTCTCTCTCATTACCTCGTCTGCACTATCTCTGCATTTGCTTAAAAAAAAATGTCATCAGCGGGATTTGGTCAGGGGTGGTGTTTGTTTTGTTTTGTGCACGACAATCTCTCTGGATCTTCATGTGTTTGTGTTTGAATGAGACTGGGATGTGTAGAAGGGATGAGTGTGCTTGCAAATCCCAAATTTGACACTGGCGGAGGCATTTTGACAAGTTAAATAAATCCTCTGTCACTGTGGACTTTCCTGGACGCTGATGGATGTTTCTCTCGCAATCTTTTTCACAGATTAAAATGTGACTGTGACTTTTCACCATAGGAGAATATTTGGGATTTTGTGACTAATGTATTTTTCTTCTGTGGGATTTAACTCATCTGGGTCCAAATTTGGCTGACAGGAAACAAGAGGCCGAGTCAGCGCCGACACTCCTCTCCATGTTCAGCACCCCCAGGAGACTTTGAGGACTAGCAGAAGTTTGGCTCGGGCTCCTCCACTCCCTGACCTGGCCTTTTCTTGTTGGGGAGGGGGGGGGGGGTTATCAGCGGATGCTGAGCCACATCCGTCTCTACCTCCCTGCTCCGACAAGGGAGAAACACCAAAGTCTAAATTAAGAGGGGAGGGGGCTTTGCGTGAACTTACTGAGGTTTTCTTTGATGTTAATACTTCGAGGCCACTGAAGACGAACAGCAGCACAATTTTGCACAGTGGTGGTCTGAGGCTGCATCAAAGGTCTGTGGAAGTATCACTGGAACTGGCCTGGTCACATGCAGTGGGGTTGAAGGCATACATGTGTGATGTTGTTTTGTGTGTGTGTGTGTGTGTGTGTCATGGTACAGTGCACGCGATGAAAGCCTGGTAGGGCATGTAGATGAAGCAGCTGGTGTGTTCCTCTGCTGCCATGCCAACAGGGATCTGCTCATACAGGTGTGAATCTAAATACAGCTGCTGGATGCCCCCGTCTCTCTCTCCCATAACACAGAGAGAGAGAGAGAGAGAGGGAGAGAGAGAGAGAGAGAGAGAGAGAGATGACAGCACAGGCAGACAGATGTCTGTCCTGTACAACTATAGCGTGAAAGCACACAGTATCACCCCACCCCCACTGTAGGGGCCAAACCTGCTGCCTTGTCCAGTTTGTGAGTGCGTGAGTGTGTGTGTGTGTGTGTGTATGGAGCCGCACTCATGCAGGAGCAGGCCGCACAGCAGCATGTCCTGTTGCATTAATACTGACACCTCCTCTGGACTGGATGGATGGAGGACAGATGCAGGAGCAAATATTTCTCCTGTTGCAAATCCTGGTATTGTCGGAGACAGCACAATAATGTAAAGGCTCATATATGTTGTCTTTAAATCGACAATATTGTCTATTGTCAATATTGTGCCTGTTACAAAAACAACAAAAAAAAAAAAAAACTTGCTAACACTAAACAAAGCATCAATAATTCACATACGCACAGCAGGTGCAACAAGTCCTCCAACTGCATACTTTGTTTGTCCCACCCACAGGAGTGTCTCCAGAGATCACACACCTGTGGCACTGGTGCCCGACCTTCATCGTCATATTAAAATAATCAACATGCATCCGTGGTTAGTTTGAAGACATGACAATAGTTTGGCTCAAAGTAGGTGATCTATCTACAGTATCCGTCTATCAATTTATGTATATATACATATATATATATACACATGTATATATATATATATATATATATATATATATATATATATATATATATATATATATATATACATATACATATATATATATATATATATATATAGACATATATACATATACACATACACATACATATAAATAAATGTTTTTGTGGTCTTCTGTATTTGAGTCCTGTGTTTTAATGGCAGGGTACACTGTTTCATTCTTGTCCATTTTAGGCACATAATGTAGCACAGTGAAACAACTAAAAAACAAATGAGAGAAAATATAACAATGGAAATGATAATTGCTTGAGATGAAATCAGATGAATTACAACAAGAAAAGGTTGCCAAACTTACTTAATCGTGCTGCTTTGTAAATTACTCACATCCTGCACCAAAGTCCATAGAAAAAAAATAACATATTTACATCACAGCACACTGATGTGTTTGATCCACTGCTTCCTCCACAGTTCAAATGTGCTATTTTGTGACTTTTGAAATTCTTCATTTAAATTTACGTAAGCAATGGAACATTACCAAATTAGGCACAAGTAATCTAGTGATTCTGTAAGCTAAAGATGCTCATTTTTTTTCTATGGAATTTGGTACGTGAGAGTGTGGTGATTATAAATTCTAGGCGTAAATAGGAGTGAAATAACAACAGCATTGATTTAATTAAGGGAGCTTTTATTTAATAGTGTGCCTATCAACCCAAATCCTAACCCTAACCCCTATATGTGTCAGTAGCTCATACGACCACACTTAGCCCTGACATAATAGAAAATACTTCTAAAAAAATTAGATGCATTATGAGCCATTTCTGCCATGGGTATCATAAAGAATACTGGAGGAACTAATGTGAAACTAAATGCTGAGATTACTATTGCTAAGGAAGTATAAAGTAAAAAAATAAAATCTTTTAAAATGTCCAATGGAAAATGATTTGACTTTAAAGCATTAAAATAGATTAAATCCGACATATACAGAGAGAGCCGTCTACGTTGTCCGACTTTAAATATTCCAACTGCAAAACCGGACTCAAACCACGGGAACCAGAACATCATCATAAATATACCAAAGAAGAATACCACAGTAGTCCACAAGCAATAACAAACTTTACAAGCCAAATGAACTGTGCATGTCATCTTAATGATTTGGAAAATGACCCTGATGTTTACGTTGACCACAGGCTCACGTCTCTATTTTCACTCTCAAAGCTCACTTATCAGATATCACAGAGAAATAAATCCCTTGCCATCTGCTCAAATCATTATATTATTTCCTATTCAAACAGGGCATGAAAATTACATTTAAATGGAAAATATTAAAATGTGCCCATATTTGCGGAGCCACCTGTACTGTATGTAAATGCAGTTAACAAAGCTCTGTAAATGCCAATGGTCTTAAAACTACATGATTTCAATGCATGGCGAAGAACCAAATGAAAGAGAAAAAAAAGAAAAAGAAAGGCTGAGGTTCGAGGTGCATGATAGCAGAGCCGTCTTGTGTTGAACAGTGAAATTCTTTGAAGAGTCAAGGCTCACATATATATGGATGTAGTGAATTTAATATGACTAAATATGACTTGTAATTTATTGGCAGACTTTTATTTCTGTTCTTGCAATGACTGATGTCTTCTGAGCCATGTTTCCAAGCAGCCTGAGAATGAGTTTGCAAGTGTGTTGTTTCATCACCCTATGCAAAAAAAAAAAAAAGTGGTCCGAGACAAAAGAAGCCCACGAGCCTCAGCTGGATATGTGAGAGGAAAAAGCTTTGAGCTACTGCTGACATGAAAAAAACAATGATTTTATGATGTGATTAATGGCAAGAGATGGAGAATAACAGTATAACATTCAATATTTAATGTGATATCTTAAATTTTACGTGACTGCGGTGAAAATATCAAGCTGCTATTAATCCTCGCCCACCCACATACACCTGGAGACATGAGATGTAGATGGTTCCTTTTGGATCGTCTGTGTTGCTGTACCTGTATTACTCTGACACATGGGAGTTGAAAATAAACACATTGACTGGAAAGATCAAGTTATTGTGCTAATTAAGCTTTCTTTTCTTTTTTGGGGGTCTTTATTTTCGATCTTTTAATTGTAATATATGCAACACATATATATATATATCTATATATATCTATATATATATATATATATATAGATATATATATAGATATATATATATATATAGATATATATATATATAGATATATATATATATATATACATATAGGAAATCATGTATCTGTAATCATTGCACATGTGTGAGCCTTTTCTAAATGACTGATGAGACGTTGAGATGTTATTAAGTGGTGGAATGTTTTACCACAAAGCGGTAAAAATGACATATGACTCAAATATATGCATTTACTTCATTACAGGTTTGTATTTATCGTATGTATTAATTACATCATAAATATTTTCACACTAAGGTGATGTTTTTAGACACATTCATGGAGAAACTTGAAGAAAACCACCTGCAAACTGACAGAACCTTTCACTTTTCACATGTTATGTTGCAGTGTATGATTTTTTACCCTTTTCCTTTTCTCATTAATAATTGAAACTCAATACAACATAGTGATTACATGACATTTGAATTTCAGAAGGTTAGTAACTGTATTTAATCTAAAGCTGAAATACATCTATACAGGTGTACATGACGACCAGTAATTCCCTGCTGCATGTTTCTCCTGAACATGCTGCCATGTGTGTCAACAGTTTGACAAAGATTTGAATGTCACTCCTGAGGATAATAATTGTGAATATAGGTGTTACTTACCCAGTGCGTTTGGTGATGGTGCCCAGGGTCATAGGCTGTTTGATCTGAGCCAGAGGCAGCACCACAGTCAGGCTGGGTAGAGGGGTCAGACGTGGGTTCCCCATGTTGTTATTGGTGAAGTTGTTGTACGAGTCCTGGTTGCTCAACTTGGCTGAAACAAACAAATTCACAGGATTATGGTAAAAATAAATAAATAAATAAATAAGTAGTTCTGGAAATTCCCAGGACAACACGTTCATACATTCAGACAAATGTCAATCAAGACAGTTCCCAGGTATAACAAGCTGAAAACGTCCTTGTGGATACTGGAACAAACCTCTTCTTATAGATAAATCAGTGGGTTGTTTTACTGTTTGTTAGTGTTTTTCTTCTTAAACATGGCTCACCTTTATTTAAAAAGGAATTAAATATTGCTTTAATTAACATTCCTATGAAATTGCACAGCAGGGATTTTAGCAGACTAACAAAATACCTTATTTAAGGCAAAAAAAAACAAGCCACTTTCACTGCAAGAGAAAAAAAAACCTTGTTTGAATATTGTCTGTTGTTTTTTTTGTTTTTTTTCTCTCCAAACCCCTCACAATCATACACAGACACACAAAAACACACGCAGCACACACAGGGTTCAAGGCCTCCTGTGGAATGACTGGGAATAACCAGCTCAAGATGCCACATTACGAAGGCTCGAGCTCTGCTTCAAGTACCACAAAGTCTGTTAATCAAGGCCAATCAACAGGCCCTACACACACGCACGCGCTCGCACACACGCCTGCTCTCACATATCACATGCAGCTCCAGTTAAACATAATCAGGCCATGTCAAAGGGCATCTTAAAGGACCTTCACAACCTACATACTACATCTGATGGGAGGCATGGAGGCAATTCTTTATAGATTATATATATATATATACAAAAAAAAATATATATATATACATATATACATATATATAATATAGAATCTATAAATAATTATATATATATACATACACATACATATATATATATATATATATATATATATATATATATATATATATATATATATATATATATATACATATATACATATATATATATATATACACATACTGGTTGTCTGGTTCTTTACTGACATTTTCTTTGTTTTTTTTATCTATTTTTATGTTTTCTCTCGTCCACCTCAGGACCACTTAATAACATTTCACCACATAATACTATATGATGTGCTTGATGATCCAGAATCAAGGTATGAAAATTAAAGGTGTTGTATTTTTTGTTGTTGTAATGACAATTTGAGTCCTAATAATGTTGTTAACTTTTATAATGTTGGTCTTTGTCTGTGGTTGGCTGATTTCCTTCCCTTCTTTTTTTTTACTTGTATTTTCTAACCGTTTATACCATTTACAACCATTACCTGATCCACTGGGGGAAAACGTAACAATTGCTATTATTGTTGTTAGTGTTATTAAATGGGGAAAGAAAACAGTCAGATATGAACAGGCACAAAGAAACATTGGATTATAGGGGGGGGGATTAGAAATGTGGATTATAAAACAAATATGTTTGTAATCCGGTGACAATGGCAACAATTGAATCCCACTGATTCAACAGGCAGCCCAAGGAAAATTCCAAGTTCAAGTGCTTTCAAAAGAAATAAAGAGCAACCCTGTGCACGCACCACAATACCCTCCCTGAATGTTCCCCTTGTTCCATTTGTTGCCTTAATAGATGAGTGACAGCCGTGTAACATAAAGGAATGAAAAGAGGGGAGGGGGGACGTGGAGACAAAGAAAACAAGGCGGACATCAAAGGTTACAATAAAGGTAGAGGAGGAGAGTGCCTTGTCATTATTCGGAAGGAGCGATCAAGAGGAGGCTGAATGCGAGCGGAAAGGGACTGCTGAGTGTTTAGGTCCAGTCTTTTAGATCATTAACGTGCAGCTCTGAGTTTCATTAGTCCTGCCAAACCTTCACTTTGTGGTTCTCTAAAGGCCTGTCTTTTAGACCTCCGCTGGCCAACAATGCTACGTGACCTTCGCGAGGGGAGAGAGAGAGGAGGCCATTACACAAACCTGTCCTTCATTTCCTCCTGCTCCTCTCTAGGTCAGACTAACAGACGTTTGTGCTCGGGCAAGCTTCTGAAAGCCTTTTCAAAAGTGCTACACCCCAAGAGCTGGGGCAGCCACCTTTTGTGTTGAGGGAACAGGGAGCAGACTGAGAAGGGGGGGTGAGGGGAGGGGGGGTGGTTGTATGTGCAGGAATAAACCTAAGAAGGCATAATGGTGCTTCAGCTTACATACGAGTGGAGGGTGAGAGATTGTTTTGGGTTGTAGATGAATGGAGCATCTTCACATCCTAGATATTTTACTCCTGGGTTGGTGCATTATTTGCCATCGAATATTTTTGCCCCCCCGCCCCCGAGGCATTTCGAAAAAAGAGCCTCTGGGATGTAGAACAGGTGTAGCCACACTGAGACAGCGGGTAATGATGAATGTCGGTCATGCCGCGCTGTCACTCAAGAGCAAGGGGTCAAACTCTGTCAAAGTCGCCGACAGTGAAGACAAGTAGGTGCAGGAACATGTCGGAGATCACGTAGCAGCAAAAGATGATATGTGAAAAGACAGTCTGGACGCTCAGAAACAGACACAACATTTGGTTAGACGTGCATTTGACGGAGGGCTGCAGACAGAATGGGAAGATGTATGTATGAGTGGGAGTTAATCGGGTCATGCAATGATTTTTCTCTCTCTCTCGGTCTCTCTTTCGGGCTGTGGCCAGTGTCCAGTGATTCAATAATAACATTTACTACATCATTTCCTTCAGGCTTTAACATACAGTGTATCGATACAACGTTAATGTCTCGTCCAAACACACAGAGAATTACGTGTCTCTCTGTTTAACAAAAGTTTGTCGTTTTCTGACCATAAATAATTTAATTTAAAAATACAATGAACTCTTATCTTCAACCTTCAAGGTTCAACTATGTGAACATTTTAATCATGACATCTTTGACATATTTTTGTTCTCAAAAATAAATCTGTAGACAATATTTTTTTTGGATTCACTGACTACGGTCTACATTATCACATAAATTATTTTAATTTTCATTCAGTTAGTAATATAGGTAAAATCAAGAAATTGGTTACAGAATTTGTTTGTCCTATTTAAAGGTGACAAAGAGCCACAGAAGATATATTAGGAGTGCATGTGTGGCCTCCTGGGGCCTGATGTACAAACCCAAAGCTATTTCCTGCACATTACACAATTTAAACTTAAAAAAAGAAGATAATCCTTTTTTAGATATGTTCATAGGTTGATGTACGAGTTGTTTTTTTCAGTTTTGACTTGAAGGCATTTTGCTGTCTTACACCTTGCTAGATATACTTATTAGTTAATTTAAGTTATTTACTCAGCATACTGTAAAAAACATGATCTAAAATGTGTTTATAATTATTATCTAATCAATGATGACCATGCTTGGTGATACAATGAGAGTCAAACAGCATTTCTTTGCTGTTATTTTAGAGTGAGAGTTGGGGCAGACACATGCAAACGACTGATGAAGGCCAGGGTGTGTCTTGATCCACATTATGGTTAACAGTGGTGGTAGTGGATATCAGGCCTCTTCATGTGTGTCAACAGTTTGACAAAGATTTGAATGTTAAAATGTTTTCAAATCAGTTTCAAAGTAAATTGTCTGTATATTTGGTTTTGAATATCCGCGATTGCATTCAAATTGAAACAAAAATCACCAGCACCAGCTGTTATCAGTGTTGGGGCACTCATTGTAATCTGTTGAGACTTAAATTTAAAGGCAGTACAAGAAGAAAAAAAAAAGCAGACGTGAAGCACAGAAAGAAGAAAAAAGGCCACTACAGAGTGAAAGAGCGAGAAAGAGAGTGAGGCGGACAGATGAGAAGCGTCTGGTAGACAGATAGCTCTACAGTCGGAGGCTATGATTTGATTAATGACCAGGGCGTGATGTGCCCAAGCACCGATACATGACATCCCCGTGGAAAGAAGATCCATCAATGCAAATCCAGCTCTGTCGCTGTCGTCCAGAGAAAAACTCTGACCCTGCCAAAAAGTCACACCGTCACCTGACCCCCATCTCTCTTTCTAACTTAATCCGACCATCCATCCAGCTCTCCCCCATGCCATCCGCCCATTCTTTCATCCGTCTGTCAATCCAAACATCGCTCTCTGCCTCAACAGCATTTGCATTGTATTCTCACATTAAGCCGCTCTCGCTCTCCATCCTTCGCACTCTTCCTCTCTCCTCAGCCGCCCCGAGTCACGCTATCTCATGTTTCTCGCCCCTCTTTTTAATACCTCATTTGCATCCAATACAAGCAGGCTGCTTCCAGTGAGGAGCCGGCAGAGGAGAGAACACACTCTGAGGACTGAGTCCACACAGACGCTGAAGTTTCCCCTCTGGCACAACAATTCAAATAAGACAAGCAAGGTCTGGAAGGGAGCAGGTCAGGTGATATTCGAAGTGATGATGTGGGTTTTAGAAATAAAAAAAAAAGACCTTGGATATAAAGGTTGATAATGAAACTGTGAGACAAGCAGGAAAAGCTTTAGACGGCCTCCTTATCAGCTGTCTTTGCGGTATATGAAGCACTTGCTGTTACTTGTTATGTTATATTTAATAAGACTTTTTTGAATGAGATTTGTAATTAAATCGTGTTTTTTGTTTTTTTTGTTTTTTTATTATATAAAAAAGCTGTTGTCCTTGGGCTTGTGTGTTGTTGCCTTACAGGACTGAACCCAGGCTCTGCTGCCACGTGGGACACCATCTGAAGTGCTATCTGAAGACAGGGCCTACACGTGGTTATTGACAGTGTTGCGTGTGACAGGAATACGATAAGTATAATATTACTATATATATTATACATAGTAATATGTATAATTTTGTGCACTATTTCAAATTGTAGGAATCAGTTAGCTGTGGTTCTACGCTTTAAACGCTTGTTAAACTGGGAAATATTACAAAAATCTGTCAAATTTTACATATAATTACATATTTATATTATAATATAGAATATCTATATCAATAGAGGCCAAACCTTGTTATTTGCCAAGTAGAAAATTGTATTGCAATACATACTAATTTTGATTTATTGCACCCGTACCGTATATTCTCTGCAGCACACTTCACCAACGGGAATAAGAAAATGAAATTCAGATTGTGAATCAAGATGAACAACAATCAAGATGAACAACAAGACCAGTCCATCCTATCTTACTCATAGCTGCAGCCGAATGGAAACTACCAGCAGCGTGATCTTGAATAGACAGACACTAAATACTCTGAATGAGTCCAGTGTAACATCTCTAAGAGGCTCTTCACGTGTCACACCAGTCTTTAATAGTGTTTTCATTTGCTGCACAAAACAGGTGGAAAGAAAACACGACAAGCATCACACCAACTGTGTCTTTAACTTCCAAATTCTAGTTCTTCCACCCGCACACAGTATAATGACACATCACAGATCGAAGAGACAAGGCAAGAAAGCTATAAAGAGAGTACACATATAATGATTATTCTATGACTAAGATAACTAAATGATTTTAATACTTAAGTAATTATACAGTTATACATATACATTTTGAATTCCAGCCAAAAAAGCCACTTAAATCTTACACACTGGAATTATTTTGTTGTTTGTATCTATGCACCTGTGCATGCACTTGTTTACGCACTAAAAAAAAAACTTTAATTTTCTTAGCATATGAAAGAGCCTTCGTATATTTTATGGTTGTATACAAAGCAGTATAAAGGGCCTTGCAAATGTGTGCAGTAAAAACCGCAAAGAAAATACAAGCCAGGTAATCAATAATCTGAAGAACACATGTAATGCAACTGTAAAAATAAGATTTAAAGTCCAATATCAATGCCCTCTGAGGGAGAAGTCTTGCCTTTGATGTTGTCACTTTTCCACTCCCTACTGTTCAACAGCACTGCAGCTCCATCTGCACTGATTGCCAAGAAGCCTTCACTTTGACATATGGAGTGGAAAAAAAAAAAAAAAACGTGTTTTTTTTTCCTTCATGTATTTCCTTACTTATGCTTTATTTTACCACGTGTGCTTGATAATTTGAGAATAAGTTATCAACAGTTTATTTGTGTCTGTTTTCCTGAAACTCAGGTGCTGACTCCCAAATGTAGAATAGGTTTTTAATATAAGTAAACTAGCATCAGTCTCTTTCTACTTTGTGCCATTCAGCCGTCGATGGTCCAAGTTTCCCAGACATGTTAAAGGAGGGAGGGATTCAAGTAGGAGAGAAGAAAAAGAATGAAGGCAGGTAGGGAGGGAGGGAGGGAGGCCTAAAGTCTTTCTTTGCAGGAGAAGAAAGCTGCTCTGCCATCCCAGATCCCCAAAGTATCATTATTAAAACACTCACTTCCACAGGATGAGGAAAGACAGGGTGAAAGAAAAAAAAATAGAGGGGGGGGGAAGGGGAGAAATGGACAGAAGGATGGCTAGAAAGGGTTGAACACAAAGAGGGAAGAGGAAAAAAAAAAAGGAGTGGGGATCCCCCACTGGCTGAGTGAAAACAAATTAAAAGAGTCCTTATAAAACACAGATGCTGCAAAGAAAATAAACTTCACAAGATTTACTGTCACAAAGGAATCGGAGAACTGGTGGAAAAGCCATCAGGTCTTTTTCCCCCTCTCCTCTTCCTTCCCTTTTTTTTTTTTCTTTCTCACTCAGGTAACGTTGTGGCAGAGGAATCTATCTCTTCAGCTCCACCCCACCACCGACCCTCTCCCAAAGCACTCTCCTCTCCTTGTACACCCGTGTTGCTCTTCTGCTATTTTCAGTGAAAATTAAGAGTGGAGGTCAGGACGGCCTGTGTGAAAATGGCTTCCTGCCCGGTCCCCCGCTCCCAAATCGAGCTTTTTATTAAACAGCCCTATTTGGGAAGAGTTTCCAAATGATTTATTGCTGTTTCTCACATCAAAAAATACTTGAAAACAGCTAAACTTAATTCCCAGGACCTGTTTTTTGTTGTTGTTGTTTAATTGTGTGATTAAACTCAAGAGTTAAAATAAAAAACAACTGATATTTTTATTGTAATGTGCAGTGTTTGTTCAGACACTGCAGCAGTCTGTGTTTTAACATGTCTACCATGCAAAATACACACATGCACGTTTTCTGTCCAACAAACAACCAAATACGGTGAGGGGGGGAAAACACACATCTTCACACACACACACACACACACACACACACAACCCTGAAATCAGATCTACAAGTTTACAGCATGTCAGTATTTATAAGGCTTCATCAGACAGAGCTGAGTCGCCAGCGAGATGAGCTGGGAGGGGGGTCAGACAGCTCCACTGGATCAGATGACACCCACACTACGGCCTATACTGTGTGTGTGTGTGTGAGTGTGTGTGTGTGTGTGTGCGTGTGTAGCTATCATCTGAATTGGGTCAAGGAGCTAGTACCTCACAGTAAAGAGGGATGGGTTATGGCCAATGATTGGATGTTAGGGAAAGAGGGAGGGGATGGGTGGAAGGTAGTGGAGGGAGGGAGAGAGAGTGAGAGAAAGAAAGAGAGAGAGAGAGAGAGTATGTGTACAATGTCTGTGTGTGTATGTTGCATACAAACACACAGTTGAACACAAACCAATTGAGAGAGAGCAGGAGCAGAAGAGAGATGGTAGCAAGATGCCTCACACAGTTTCCATGTTGTTCTCTACTGTTTCTTATAATCCAATGCGACAAAGTGGGAACTTTTAAAATGCACTATTTAAAAATGACAATATAAAAATATAAAATGTGTTAGATACTGACGAAATGTGACACAGTTTCAGTCGGCCAAATAAAGTAAGAATGTGAGCTTGTGTTTCTTTTCTAAAAAAAAATGGATGATGAGAGAAAAACAATGTCTTAGATTGAGTTATTATTTTGAACGAAAAATAAATAAATTTATCCCGGTCCGGTTACAAAAATATTTGTTTTGCATCACATTTTTTTTAATAGATGATATTATTATGTAATACAAAATATTTTAAGATTTAAATTTTCCATAATGTGTCTAATTAATAAAGGATTTAAATTTAAATTGTATGACCAAACGCATTCAGTAACGCTTCTTTCTGTTATGAGACAAATTAAAGCAACATAAGTAGATAATAAATAAAGGTGTCAGGCTCACCACTGCATGAATCCGAGTGGTATGAACATTAATTTGGATTATTTTATATAGAAACCAGATGTCAAAGAATAACACACAAAAAAAATGCAATTAGTTACTACAATTACAACAAGTCGCTACATGTTATCATAATCTTCACACGGTAATATAGCCAGGAAACATTTACAATTATTATTAGGTTGACATTTTAAGCAGACACAGACGGTGATAAAACGATAAGTTATTACACTTGTAAACATCAGGAAATTGAGTGTATATTTTAACTGAAAAACTGAAAAAAAACATTTTGAGCCACACTTAAATTTAAGGATCGCTTTTCTTTTTTAGAGTAAGGTATAATATAATATATAATAATATAATATATAATAATATAAATATAATATAATATAATATAACATAATATAATACAATATAAAATAATATAATATAATGTGATAGTGTGTTTGAAGCTAAAGGTGAAAATGAAGCCTTCCGAGCCTAGAGGAGGCTGCATCTGCAGTCAGGCTGCTGTATCTGACTGCTACTGCTTTTAATACGATATGGTACGAAGCAGAGGAAACAATGAGAGAGAGAGAGAGAGAGACAGACAGACAGACAGACAGGGAGAGACAGAGACAAAGAGAGAAGGAGAGAGTGGAAATATATCATTAAGTCAACATGACGTTCAACATTTCCTTCAGCATCATAATATTATAATAGCAACAAATGGCGTAAATCCACAGCCGTCATGTGTAACACAACCACGTTTGCACAGCTAAGGACTCCAACCATAACCAGTTAACCCTAACCTTAAGCTAAGCAAAATTCAAATAGCCCTACACTTAACCAGTTCCTCAGAAAATGAGGTTCTGCCTCATTAGGACCAGTGTTTATGCCAGGAGAGCTCCTAAAGAGGTAACAAATACCAGTACACACACACACACACACACACACACACAGTCTTAATTAGATTCCTCCATTTTAAAATGACCCTGATCTAATGCTGATTGAGTGACAGCACAGTTACATGCCGCTGAGACAGACGCACCATCTGAGAAACTGGTAACGACGACGAGGACGCTTTGATCCGAATTTAGCCGGCGGAGTTTTGACAGCATCCCCGTCTAAATAAATCACACGTCAAAAACACTTAGACGTGATCTGAGTAAACAGGAAATGGACAGGGTTTCTCTGGGAAGGTCGCAGAGTGAGGTTACTGCTGCTGTGTCACGCTCAAGCGTTTTGAGCTTTAATTCTTTGGTTACCTGCCCTTCCTAGACATTTATCTACAACTTAATTCATGGGATAAAAATGTACATTTATAATCACATTTGGTTGAGATTATCTCAATTTGAGGTCATGTGTTTCTCAGACACACTTGAGCAACGGGGAGGAAATTAAATACAACAGAAAATGAATGGCATATCTACATATTTAAGTGCTATTTTACAATACAAAATATAAACTGTGGCAATACCTGTTTTCCATTTAATCCATATTATACATTTTAACGTATAACTTGCCAGCGAGTGTTCAACGAGGTGGACATTTCTTCAGAAACAAAAACATAAATGTAAGTAAAACGGGAGGAAAACAAAAATGTACAGGGGCAGAGCCACACGTGGCAGAGCACAAAGGCGGGATGTAAAGCCCATTGATTGTGTGACAATAGAAGGCTTTGGCTTTTCAGAGTGTACACTTTTCACATGGCAGGCAATAAGCTTGGAAGCCACAAGTGTGTCTGTGTGTAATGGCAAGCCAGCTTTAGTTCTTTATCTCTACCTTACAATTTTGCAAATCAAATAATGATGAGTGCAGTGGCGAGCACCCGGTGTTAAGAGGGTTTAGTGGTTGTGCAGATTGAGTTATTAGGGTCCTGTATAAAAAGGACAGAGGCCTGTGACGGAGAGCCAGTGCCAGCCAAGATACATATTCCTTGCACTGTATATTTTTGGTTGCTTTAAAAGCCCTAAAAGTAGAGGGGAAGGCTAATTCTCAGGGTAAACAGCTTGTTCGATTGCAGTGTGGTTTTTGCGCTGAGCTCTCCGTTTACTGACACAAGCCGCGCTGGGCTCTGGCTCCTCCGCCGACCGCAGGGAGAAGCCTACCGAAGGAAATAAAAACAAGCCGCCAACACAGGCTTACCTTTGATGGCAAGCAACTGTTAAAGCACATGTACAGTGTAATGAACATACTCCAATCCTCCAGACTATACGGCAGGTAAATAAAAAAGCACCGCGTAAGAACATCTGCTTCTTTCAAAAGTGATTTGCCATTTCTTCTAGAGTAATTTGTAGGTTAAATGACTGAGATACATGAGTCTCTGGATAAAATATAAGAATTATTAGAACAATCACTATTCAAGGTTATAAAAAATAATTGTCTTTTGAAAAATGCTAATTAAACAAATGGTTTTTTTTTTATGCTTTTCACTTTCTTCTCTATCTTCTAAATACAATACCAAAAAAGGAAAGAACGCCAGAGAGAGAGAGAGAGAGAGACAAAGATTATGACTAAGGGGTCTCGACATCCAAAAGAAGTTTTCAAACTGCCTCTTTAAAAACAGAGAGAGAGGGAGAGAAAAAAGAGAAATATTCAGTGCGAGGGCTGCAAGTTGTTTTAGGTGGAGGAAGTGACCATTCATAAAAAAGTTGGAGAAATTACCCCGCTCTTTCTCTGTTGTTAGATTTGTATCAGGACAAAACCCTCACACAGCTCAAGCCTTACAAGTGCTCCCCCCCTCGCTCTCTCTCTCGCTCTCCCTCTCCCTCTGTGCTTAGCTCCTCCCTCTCCGATACTGCTGACAATCCTGACCACATAGCACCACATGGAGGACAAGTCCGGTACTAAGACACACAGAGGGGAAGACAACCATCATGTTTTTAATGCACAATAACCATAAACTATATACTCTCTTTTTTTCTAATTCCTAGTTAAGTTATATCCCATCAATTCTTTGACATTTCCTGTTTATCTGAAGCTTCTCACCGAGACACACGAGCATAATACACACATTAGTTGCCTTCACTGATATACTGTGTGTCTGAGGAACGCTGTGCTTTTGTGTGCGTGTGTATGGACACGTGTTAAGACAAAGGACAAGGTCAAAAAGATAATGTTGGTCCCTGGGTAAGCCAGACCATCATGCGTGGTCATCATAATCTGCCCCGTAGCTTTTATTTTATAGAGAACTATAGCTGTGTGAACATGAGCTGAGTTATGTACAACATTAATACCCACTGAGAATGAATGCATTACAGCTCAGAGCGTTTTGTCGACCCCGCAGCCATTGTAGTATTGAATTTACTGGATTAGTCGAAATGACAATTATTTCCATCATTGATTCTTGTGTCATATGTTTTCTTGATGAATCAATTAGTGGTTTGGTGCACAATTACAACATCCTCATGTCTTGTTTTGTCCAAAAAATCATAAGTATTCCATTTAGGGTCACAGAAGAGCAAAGAATACAGAACCTAACCACATTTACAAAACTGAAATCACAGAACTTGGAAAAACTAATGACCCTTTGATATGAAGTTCTGGATAGGAAACATTAAAACGACTATATTTCCACTACAACTGGAGAAACTTCATCCGATAAAGGTCATGAAATGTGCATCAAGGCATAAAAAGTTAATATTAAAAACACAGTCTGTGTTTGGGGTTAGGGGTTCATAAATGCTGCTGAGCTCACTCTGGACACACTAATCTATGGCAGACAGCTCCTCATGATGACTGAAATATGGACAAGTCATCTGAGATAGATGACTGTTTTAAATTGTTTATACATTCGTGAAATTAAAACACGCTAACCCGCTGTGTTAAATCCATTGACTATCTGCGTGGAACAGAGATTTCAACAACCCAGACTGCACTCTTTAACTGTTTAACTTACAGTAACTGCATTGTCAAAAACAGGGTCACTGCGAGGCCGTGTACATACGTGTCACACGCCAGCAGTTATGAGGTAATGTTTCCTTGGCATCGGCCTGAGCACAGCATTGGTGTTTTTCACCACAGGACGATGACTGACGAAGGGGAGCACTGGGGGGAGGGGGGTGGGGGGGGGAGGCGAGATAAAACAAAAGTCCAAACCCAAATAAGCAAACCGTCAGCCTCTAATAGCAGAAAGGAAGTGTCCCTTTATCAACATGTGAATTAACAGTTTCCCGTCACACCTTGTTTTCTGCCGCCCCCTCTCCCTCTGAACCAGCGCCAAGGCCCAGATGGCCCCATGATCGGACCACCAGGGCTTCTGCTCGGTGAGGAAACAAATCTGTTGCACTGACTAATAGCCTCGTGTTGATGTTTTACAGTTGGGAAATGTATGAGCAGTGCTGTGTGTACACACAAGCGGCACGTTGAAAAATGTCACATGGGACAGACAGGGCCAAATGTCCAAACTGTGGTAAAGGTGTCAGAGACAAGAACTAAATCAAAATAAAAACTCGTCACAAATCTGCCAATGCAGTCCCACACAAAGTGACTGAGTTCTCAAACTGTGCTTCATAGGGAACTCATACTCGTCCATATTTCTCAATGTTGCTTTCGATGAATCACAACAGTGACTTAGATCACATGTATCTGAGGCAAAATGCTCACAGTGAGATGGAGTGGAGACAGGAAGCAAGATATCTGCTGAACAACAGAATATGTTTTCTGACCACACTTTGAGAACACAATGTCACAACAGTGTGTTTTAATGCAATTATGAGGACATCTGACGGTGTTTCAATCCTGTGATACAGCATGTTTTACTGCTATTATAAGAAGCTCCTGCTCTTTTAACACTGTGATACAGCATGCTTCCATAAAATGATGAGGACATCTCGGTGTGCTATATGGGACAGGTTCCTATACAACCCAACACAGTCACGACACCTGAGCCATTGCTACAGTACAAGCAGCTTCTTCATCCACAACACATTGTTCTCTTTGTAGCTTGACACAAAATTGTGCAACATGACCCACTCTGTGTTAGCTCTGCAAACTATGTCCCACTGTCTGTCCATGAGGTCTCCACTACTTCTGAATTCAAAGGAGGCAAACTCATTTAGGTCTTGTTAATTGTGTGAATTTGTTGTGTAAATGTACAGTTATATATCCAAAGTGCTTTCAAAAGCACTGCTTCAGCCACTAATCAAGTGGTGGCACTGTATAGAAATGAGCAATTCAGCACCAATATCAGCCAAATCTAAGTGCTTTTTGTGCCTAAACGTAACCACATTTATGACAGAGAAATGGTCATTGTCACCTTTATTTCCTCACTCCAACCAAAAGCGTTAGACACGTAAATGAGTAACAAAAATTTGGTTCAGAAAATGTGTCTTACAAAAATGTAACTGAGTGCAGTGAAGCTGTATGGGAATGGCATCTTTAAGGGACAATGTTGCATCAGCAGATAAAAGCCTGAGATCTAACTCCGGCACCGGAGGCCAAAGTGCAGGCCACCACAAAGAAACATGAACCCAGGTCAAGTGAAGGATCAAAGATGGTTTTTAAATTATTATCATCAAGTCGCTCAAAACCTGTTTGCAGAGCATTACAAAGTGCCGCGGTCAGATGTGAAAAACATCTGAATAATAAAACTCTACAGTGGCTGCCATATGGCTGCTATAGCCTCAATAACCTCTGTCCTGTGCAGAGAAACTGCACTCACTAATTTAGCCTTGTATGCACTGGGCCGCAGACAAACCGCGTTTTACAACGTGGGACGCTCACATTATGGGTCATCACCTCAAATCACAATACATTGATCACACAGTGGAAAAGGCTTTGAAAAAAAAAAAAAAGTTGGGAGAGAAAATGTACTGTATACATGGACACAAATAGCCATTGCAGATTTTAACAGTGACAAGAAGACGGCCAATTGCAGCCTCTATTTTTAGGTGTGCCGGCGGCCTGGGCTGGCAGCTTTGAGAAGGATGTGTACTTTTCTGCAGTTCCTTCCCAAAAATCAATGCTGTCCTCACTGGTGACAATCACAGAGCAGCTGTTGTGGCTAGGTGGCCCGGCCCCCGGCTTGCCTCACCCTGCTGCTTTCTGCCAGCGTCAGAAAAAAAAAACACCCCCACTGCCCAAAATTCACACCCGGCTCGCGAAAACAGGCGGAAGGCAGACACAAAAGCAAATGTGACTCAAACGTGTTTGCATCCGGTGAAAACTGGTCAAATTATGGAGTTTTTATCAACGCTGGTGGCAGCGGTAGTCGTGGAGGGTTGCTGTGTTTCTAAATTTACATGTGGCAGGATGCGCTGGAGCCAATTTATCATCCAAATAACAGACACCAGGAGACCTACATGACCTTAGCCCACAGAGATCTCACTGGTGAACTGTTAATGACCCACTGTGTTGTGTGCTTTTTCGGTGCTCTTGCACCATATAAATATAGGCCTGCACTTGAGGGTGAGAATCATCTTGTTTTGGTGCAAGATTTTGTCTGACAAGACTGATTTATTACTGGATGTACTACGCGTCTTGCTTTTTGTCAGTACTGTTTGAATACTTGAATTGTTGTTGGTTTATTTTCAAAACATTTGATCTAACTTTTAATGAGAATCAAACCTGAAAAGATACTAAATGTCTTCTAAAAACCAGACAGAGGAGGACTACACTGCAGCAAATGCATACGGTATGCGAGACAATGCTGTATGTTATACTAATATTTGTGGAAAAGCCTTAAAAATAAATGTGATATCCAGAATAATGCTCAGGGAGGAAATTATACAAACTGTGTTGAAAATTGAGTATATATATTTTTAAATGCACTTGGACTTCTGTCCATGATGTCACAGACATCAGCCCTCAGCTGGTCTGAAGAGGTTTTCATCGAATCAATTACAAAGGGATCATATAACGTAAAATTATAATGGCGAACTCCTTGAAATTTAAGTAATCAGCCTCAAAGGATTTACTTTGTGTTCAACTCATTGCTTTACCACAGACTTAAGCTTAGCAGTGGTAGATTTAGGAAAGCAGAAGAGAATGTCTGTGCCCTTACACCCAGAGAGAGGTAGGTGCAATAAAGGTTATGAAAACATGTGAGGTTTAAGAGCTTGATGCTATACTGTGGGAATTCACCTGTGAGGAACTTTAATATTTTTGGATTAATTAAATACTGTTTATTGTATTAAGTAAGGTTAGCTAATAAACTAGAACACTACAATAATGCAATAAATCACAAAAGTGGCTGGTTCACACTTTGTGTTGTTCTGTTCTCACATGTAATCAGTGTCTTACATACAACTGACTGCACTTGCTCTGTGTGCTGAGACAACAGGGACGCCAGTTATGTCTCTAAACACTGTCTAAAGAATATGTTTGAAGCCTAATCTCACTTTCAAAAATCTGACTGGAAACTGAAGCTTTTGCCCTGTACCAATGTCCATAGAGAAAATGTGCATGTTTAGCTTGTGGGAGAAATAGAAGTTGCTGGTGTCCGAGTGCCTCATTTGGCAAATGTGTGTTATATAATGCATTTGAAGTTACTGATGGAGGCAGCAGTGGATCAACAACTCCTGTGTGCCATGATATGAAACTGGTCTAGATCTCAATGGTGTTTGGTGTGGGGAGTAAGTGGTCCAATGTTCTGTTGGAAAAGCTTGTCTGAGTGAACATAGAATACACCCTGTGCAGTCACTTGTTTATAAGACACTGATGAAGTGTAAGAATCTCATACAGCCCCACTTCAAAATGCTGTACTATTCCTTTGAAACCTTCATGGAGGACATTTTTTGCTGTGGTGCTTTTGTTTTTGGGGACATGAAATTAAAAAAGTTACAGATCAGTGTTCTGTAGCGGTTTGTTTTCAGGATAGTCATATTGCCCAAAACTGCTGCACCCTGGGTCTCTGTAAGGCCTGGTTTAAATATGTTTCTGTTTGTTTTAAAATTTGCTTCATCATATAAAAACTCAGAGCATATGCATGAATATTAACCTTTTTTTATATATAATACAATGATCTGTTACACCTCAAAACATGACACACACTATCTAAATTGTATGTTATTTTTGCTTGTTTTCATAGCAGGGGCCTGTTTATAGTGTGATTCACAAGTGCTGGTGCTTTCAGAAACATGACTGATGTGATATTAGTCTCCAACCACAGACGCAGTATCTCACGTTACAAAACAAGGGAAGATCAGTGTAACATATTGAACCTTTAAAGTGTCAGATATGAGAATGTCTTGTACATGAGGCCGTAACATTATAAGTAAACAAAAGTGAACTCTGCCTCATAGTTCACACAGTAGAGGACATGTTATCAAAAGGTGAGGCTGTGTCCATATGGTACGGATTAACACCTTAGTGAAAGCAGTGTGAAGCCTGACTTCAATTTCCTGTGGACTTTATTATAAACTGTAAAATATTAAGAGTTATGAAAACCTTCAATTTTCTCCTGAACAGTCAAAACAACTCTTCACTATAGTATAGTGGTGATTGTTGATTTTAAACCTGCTCCTTTTTCATATTTTACTGAAGAAATTGTGTCAAAGGTTTATCTACTTAAGTGTATGGATACACGCACAAGCGCACACGCACACACACACACACACAAGCACACACACACAGAAAGGTATCACTGTGAGGACTAATTGTTGACAGGTGGCCCTAATGCTCTCCTTTGAAACAAAAGTGTGATTTACGACCGCGCTCCCAGAGACCCCGGCTTTCAGCGCTGCTACTACAAACTTATCTTTCCCTCACTGTGCAACCCACCGTCACCCCTCACCTCTGCTCTATCTCTCCTTCATTTTTCTCAATTGCACCTCATTACTTCGCTCCCTCACTTTCACCTCCACTACTACTTTGATGTACCTGTCCCTCTCCGTCTCTCATCACAGAGCGGTGACTCTCCAAAGTCGGGCGTCCTTTTAATGTTTGATAGCCAATTTTTCACTCGCTCTGTGTGCTGTGTGTGCGTGTGTGTTTATGTTGGGGTTACACAGGGGTTTGGGTCTAGACAAGGAAGACAGGAAGGAAACAGGAAGCGGGGTGCCATTCTGCAACAGAGAGAGTGTGTTGATAGGACAGTACAAATTCTTGGGCAGGCAAATAACAACATAACTTGACCTTGACCACACCATTTTGTCACTTATTTGTGCCGATACGAAGACGCTACTACATTTAGGCGGAGGCAAGAGTGGACATATAGTATGAACATAGTATGAACATATAAAAGGAGAGGTAGTGATACAAATAAAGTTTCCTATTTTGGTTATTTTGTCTTGCAATAATAGCAATATCCTATAGAGTAGGCAGAAAGAGGTCGAGTGAAAGTTAAAACACAATCTCGAATGCGCTCAAAACAGCCATCCAACATCACTGACAAAATTATGATGTGCTACTAAGATGAAAAATTAACTTTTTTTCTGTGCTTCACAGTTTACACTTGATTCTGAGGCTAAAGGATCTCAATGAACACAATCAGGATTGATAAATGTTTTCCATGTTACATGTCTGAAGAGAGTTCCACGTATGTGTACCTGATTTATTGCAGTCCAGTAAATCATTCTACAAGGAACATGCGCGGTCGACATTATATGGCAAGCATGGCCACAGATTTTTTTGGCAGAACAGGACATCTGCATAGGGGTCTATGTATAAATGAGGCGATGACAATAGTTACTTTACAGGAACCATAGCAGAATGTGATCGCGCTCTATGCAGATGCATGACACGTAGCAATAAAATGAGGCTCTAAAGATTAAACTACGTGTTTAAATTGGAAATGCAGGTGATTTGAGCAAATGAAACAAGAAATAATAACAGAAAATAAACCTTTAAAATAAACTGAAACCAAGATTCCTTTTTAAATACAACCAAATCAGAGGGTTGATCATTAAAAGGCTTTTAAAGCTCAGTGGCAAGAAACTGACACAGTAAGAAGTGGTTTTGACACAAGCCAAAACATAAACAAAGGTAAACTTAAAATGCTGCATTCATAACATCAACTATAGAAGTCAATGACTTTTCATGACACACCCATGTCCTGAAAATATTCATTGTGACCGTTTTACTATAATATGTAAAATTACCCAATTCCCTCATGTTGGTTCTCTGAAGAGTTTATCGTGTTCTCACCCTTGCCCTCGCGCTGAAGTAAACCTAATAAAGCTGAGCGATATTTCCTGGAAACGCATGAATAATGAGAACTGTGATATTTTACACTGAGTGACACCTCTGGGGTCAAGCAGTGCAGCTCACACAGAGGGTGTGTTTACCAGAGTGTGTCTGTACCAACTCAGGACAGTGTGAGCTGCCTGCAATGATGTTTGACAAACAAGGCCCACAAGGTTGTGGCACAGAGATCAGAATCCCTGGAAAAGGGCTACAGAGATGACCAGTCCATGGAAAGTGAGTATGTGTGTGTCTGTGTGCACATGCTTTCAGCAAATGTATATATGTACATATATACATTTGTTACGGTACAAAAATAGTAATAATAATATAATTAGTCACATAGGATATACCCAAGGGCTTTAGATGCATCTTAACATGTGCTGTGTGAATGGTGAGCTTCACCTGTCCACATACGTACATGACCAGGCATTGATCAGACATTATTGTGTAAAACTAATTTTAAAATATTCCTTGTATTACTGGATTCTAGCAAACATCTCTGATAAAGACCCCACAGAGCTACAGAAGCTTTACTCACAGTAACTGCTTTAAATCACAGCTAAATTGCACTACAGGTTTTATAAAATACAGATATGGGGGATCTGTATTCTAGTTTGGTTGTATTAAGAATCTCACTCATCTAGAAGCAATACATCATTTGCATCTGTGAAAATGATGGTGATGTATGAAAGAGGTTAATGCTAATGGAAGCATTAAACAGGACTTTGGCCAAAGGTCTGCCAGAAGATGACATTGCTGAAGACAGCTTTAACACACTTGTATTGAAATGCATAATTGCAAAAGTTAAAGTCTTGGTCCACCATAGCTAGTTTGGGAAAATGGGTAAAATCAGGAATGCATTAACTTGTGATAAAATGCCTGCAAATAGATTTAGCTTCCTGTATGTTGACAGCCACTATGTGTCTGCCAAAATTGCTATTTTGGAGGCACAAATAGGAAACATCAGCCCATCCATCCCCTCCCTCATTGCTCCTCACCATGCAGTGGAGACCCAGAGGGGCTGCTGGACAGGCCTAGTATGGGACTACAGCGGCCCCCAATGCCTCCTCCTCCGCCCAGAATGCAAACACCTCCTCCTATGCCTCCTCCTCCTGATGCAGCCGCCCTGTTCAGCTCCTGCTCAATCTCTTCCAGGCCGGCACTCTTTTGAAAGCGAGACATCCTGTTGACAACCCTCGGGGACATGTGTGTGCGTGCACAGGGTGCACCGCCGTAAGAGTTGATGGGAAAGACATGGGTGGTGCCGCGCAGGGTGCTGATTGCTACCCAGCGACTATCTTGGCTGAAACACATGTCCTGGACCTGGATGGGAACAGAACAGGTACAGAGGTCAGGGGACAGAGAGCGGTGACAGTTGGAGGATAAAACGGAGAATGTGCAGAGCAGATGAGCAATGGAGTCACTTTTGTCACCATTGACTATTCATTTCATTTCAGGCTAGTGGGTCCCAAATAGCTCAAGCAAACATTATTTCATTTAAGACCTGGTTAATGACATAATAAAGACATAATTGCTGATAGCAGCTTTAATTGAAAAGTATAATTTGCCATGCTATGATACAGTATACTGTTTTATATACTGTATTAATGCAAATACACTACTACGAACATTTCCGCAGCAGGGTAAGTGGTAAATGTTTTATTATTTTGTCTGATATGCAGAGGTTAATTGGACAACATTGCCTGTAGGTGCAGGAGTGTGTGTGCAGAATGTTGGCCCTGCGATGGACTGGCGACCTGTCCAGGCTGTACCCTGCCTTTCGCCCTTTGTCAGGTGGGATTGTCAACAGCAGCCCCGCAGCCCTCATGTGGAGGATGAAGTGGCATTATCCATGATGGATGGATAACGCCATGGAAATACGTGAAACTACAAAATAAGTTTTAAATAGAAAATGGGTTCACTACTTCAAAACAAGACTTAACGGCAGTTGGTTCTGATGGTCTTTTTCTGTGTGTTTATGGGTCGAGAGGTTATTACATATACATTCAATGGTGACTCGCTATCAGAAAGAGGTTAGAGTTAGGTAAGGGAGAACCCTGGACAGGTCGCCAGTCCATCGCAGGGCCAACATAGAGAAATGAAAAACCATACACACATATTCATTACATTAAATGTCATTTAACAGATGCTTTTATTCAAAGCGACTTACAATGGAATTGAGTACAATCAGCCAGGGGTGGAGTCGAACTTGCGACCATTGCGACCATGATGTCTTTCGCACACAGGGTACCGGTCTTAACATAGCATGGCACTGAGCCACTCCACCCCCGAGTGGCTCAGTGTTCACACCTATGTCCAATTTTAGAATGTCCAATTAACCTTTGTATGTTTTTGGACTGTGGGAGGAAACTGGAGTAGAGATAACCCATACGCACACAGGGACAACATGCAATCTCCACACAGAAAAGCCCTCCGTCAAACCAGGAATCCAACCATAAGTTTGTAAGGCAACAGACACTAAACCACTGTATGGCCACTATTAATCTACAATAAAAGTTTGTTAATACATCTGTGCAGGAAATGTTGATCTAACAAAGATCATGCTGTGATTATAATGTGACTGCCTTGTCAATACATTTATTGTGGATTCACACACTGAATGAGCTAATGCCAGTCTGTGAGGTAACATTAGCAAGACCTGGGTTCAATGTTTGTCATAGATAAATACATCATTCTGACTGCATGACAAACACTAATTAGTGTGAGAGCATCTAACAATAGTTATTAGCTAAGGTGACAATGGGATATGAGCTGGTTTGGTGGCAAAATAGATGACTAAGAACAACTTCAGAGTTACTGGCCTCCTTTGTTAGTCCTCTTCAAATAGTGACTGACTCTTAGGGAGCAGACACTTGAGCAGATAAAATCTCCCTGGGCATGTCAGACATGCAGGAAACCAGACAGATAGGCTGCAAAAGACACCACAAGCAAAGGAGCGTAGGAGAGAAAAAAAAAAAAAGAAAAAAAAATCAGGACAAAGGAGTGAGGTGACATTCTGATGAGGTGATAGTGTGCTGAAACAGCATCCATCTTTCAACATAAAAAAAAGGCTGGAGAAGGTGGACGGGATAGGAGGAAAATGAAAGGTCCAGGAGAAAGTTGAGGAATGTGTAGCTTGAGTCATCCAGTCAGACAGAAAGCTCTGTACCTGCAAGCCTTTCTAATCTATTGCCAGGTCAGACTAGGTAATTGTTCCCAGCAATGACAGTTAATGGGGTATCCTCAGCATACCAGACGGTTACTTTACTTCACAAAGATGAGTGAAAGAAGAGGCCTGACCTCTGCACTGGCAGATTAGGGATGGCTCAGAGATGAGAAAGAGCTACTTTGTGTAGTTCGTAATTGGTCATAATAGTCCTGTCAGAGCTCTGACTGTAAATGGGTGCCTTGACTTCAGTGTCAAATTTATTTTATCAGGTAAGGGGTGGGGTTTACCAGAAGGATGGTTGATTTAACAAACGGGCAGATATAAAACAGTAGCAACATGTTATCTTTAAAAGGTGGAATGTTCAGTCACAGCCATGTGTTGATGTGGAGGCAGCACATTCCTTCTGCGCATGGTGTTGTTGATGACATCCTTGACAGTCGGGGTGATGTCAATATGGCATGTTGAATGCTTCTAACTTTTTATTTGACACCTGATGAAGCAAATTAAGCAGCTCTGTGCACAACTTCTGAAAACCTGTGAAGGAATCCAAATAATGTGACGGAGAGACTGGAGCAAACACCTCAAGTCTCTGCAGTGCAAGAATGATGTGTCAATATTAGAGTAAGTTAGGGTTAGGATAAGGCAGCCCGTGGCCAAGTGGAAAGGGAACTGGGCTTGTAACTGGAGAGTCACTGGTTCAAGTCCCTACCAGATCAAAAGGGCTGGGGTACCATTGCTCCCAGGGTGCAACTCAGTATGGCTGCCCACTGCTCCTAATTCTAGGATGGGTGAAATGCAGAGAAATAATAATTTCCCTAAGGGGATTAAGAAGATAAGTTGGGTGAGGGTTTAATGCTTTGCTTCATATTTGCCAGACAACTGCCCTAATGCAGAATTGACTTAGGTCAATCTATGATATAATAAATAATAACAATACAATTGAAATGTTAAATAATTACTAGTGCTGTCAAAGTTAACGCATTAATCGTTGCAATTAATACAACCGATATTGACGTGTTAAATTAAATTAAAGCAGTTATGGCGTTTGTTTACTTCTGCTGTGCTGACCGTGTATCCGTGCGGAACTGTCACTTGCCTGCAGTCAGTCAGATAGGAGAGACCGGGAGATGGTGGCTGAAGATGGAGAGAGAGGCGAGGGATTGTTGGGCGGAGAGCTTCATTTTAAGAAGGTGAGCTAAGGAACCATCGATAAAACAAAAGTTACCTGGGTGTCATGGCACAATTTATCGTCAATGAGTGGAAGTTGCGACCCTTTGCCTTGCCTGTCAAAAAAACAGATGTGCGACTAATTGCTGAGACCTGCGCAGAGGAATTTGTCGACATCGCCAACGCTGTAAGAGGCAAACTAAACACCGATGTGCACGTAATATGCTGGCAGCTGCCCGGAGACTTCTGAGTTTCCAAGGACATTCTCAGGTGGATTTTTTTGTTGTGATGTTAATACATGTTATTAGGTGAGTATTTATCAGAAGTCAAAAAGTTCCTTTTTGTAGAATACAGTTTCCTCTCCTAAAGTAAACATGGATTTCTCATCCACATGAAACTTGAACGAATGCACTTTTCACAGAAAGCCTAAAGCTTTGGGTTATGCAAGTGCACAGTACAATCACACTGCTACAGCTGGCCTTGATAAACCCCGATCAGTGGAATCACACCCGATGGTGCACGGCTGCAAAGTTTAGCAGAAACAAAGTGTCATCCTTGTAACCCCTGAGACTAGTATTCTCCAGTTTGACCACAGTCATCCACGGTCTGGTCCTCATTCAGCCCCTTACAGCTGTTATCAGCTGGAAGTCTGTTTACCTGGCCTCAGGTCACTGACAGCCAGCCGCATGTTTGGTTACTGGAGACAGATAAAGCGTCTCTCCACCCACCTCACAGAAGACTTTATCACTCTACAGTGTGTGTGTGTGTGTGTGTGTGGGTGTGTGTGTTGATAACCTCTGGCCCAAGCACTAGGCTAAGGCCAGCATTCACTGTTTACAACAGGTTGGATCAAAGCAGGCTCAGTGTGCAGCCGGTCAGCGGACCTGCCGTTTGGTCATACATTAACTACAGGCTGGCAGGCTGGGTGTGTGTGTGCATCCAGTCAATAAACCTGAACTGAACAAGGCCTGAAGTAGTTTTGCTGAGTAAGCATGTCAAACTGCAAGGTTTATGCCTGCCACCGTTGTGACTTGCTTGAGTTAAGTTGAAGATGTTTCACCTCTCATTTAAGAATCTTCTTCAGTTCTGACTTACTGGTGGAAAATCGAGGTATTAGGCCTTATGTCGGCTGGTTACCTGTCTAGAAAGCTGTTGAGTTAAAAAAATGCGGGTTATTCACCCCTGAGCCATTCTCAGGTTGTTAGTCTTACCTAAAGTGCACAGCTGAGTGTTGTCCTGATGAGCATTGTTGTTCTGATCTCGACTCAAATGCAAAGAATCTCAATATGATAATAAGATAATGATAAGATAGTTTGACTCGAATCAGGTGTGTGTTTGCGTTTCAAACCTTAGCCTCAGTTTCCCCACGATGCAAAGTGTAGAGATGGTGAACAGCACTCTGTGAGGACGCCCATGGGTGCGTAAGGATCTGGAAGACGTGAAAATCATGGCCCAACGTGTCAGCAGTGACCAGCAGCATTCCTACAAAGAAGAGACAAACAGTCATTGTTGTGCCATATGTGGTCATTGTTTTATTGTACTATGAATCCAGTGTTTTATGTGTAGTTTCAACTTTCAAATGTATTTTCCTTACTTATGACATGTTTTTTTGTAATGTTATGCTTCATTTTCTTTTCTTCAAAAAGGACCAATTGCTGCCATATCTAATGTCATTTGGATTAAACCACCTATTTTTCCCCAACTATATTTTATTATCATTGTAGTGTGTTTTATGAGCAACAAATAAAACATGCCTTTTAATGAACTCCAGTAGATTTGTCAGTGTGCAGTGTCCCTCGTGAATAATGCGAACAATCTAAATGAATAGATAAGCAGCACTTGAAGATAATTGTCTGAAAAACTTGACTGAAAAATGTCAAATCACTATGAAGGCTAAAGTGACTTTCAACCTTTTTTGAGATAAGTTGTCTTGACTAATCACCCTAACTGGCATTTGAGGACTCTAGTGTCCTTTTAAATTAAGTCCATAATTCTTTTTTACAAACTGGGTGAAAACATATTAAGAGACATCAATTCAAGGGGCATAAAAGACGATCTTGATCTATTTTATGGAAACAGTAAGTTTAAACAGTAAGAGTAAGCAAGTGGGTTAGGGATTTCTCAGCCTCTGATTTAGTCAGGGCATTATCTTGGGCAACATTAGACTTAAAAGTTGTAACTATAACTGCCTACATTTTGCAAGAATATATATGCAATAGTAAATAGGCAGTCTTCAAATGTCAGCCTGTAAACAATCAATTACAATTATACCAAAGTGCAAAATATCAAGTTTACTGAGCAAGTTGGTTTAAAACATAGAGCGGGTTCCAAAGGTTTGAGACTGCAGTCATGTTCGACTCCAGTGCACATCTCCTGCAGAAATCAAAGAGTAGATCTTTTTTTCCCCCTCTTTATTTGACAAAGATTAAAAAAATAAATAAAAATGTAGCTGATCAGAGATACTCCAACAAGTGACTGTGTGAAGTTTCTGCTGATACACTGCTAAATCGATACAAAGTCAGGCCAACCAAAATATTTAAACTGTACTTCATTCCAACAGCTTGCACGAAGGCAGCCAACACTATCAACTGTGCAGGACACAAGCTAGAAGCCATGACAGAATTATTGTGCCTTTTGAACAAACTAACCAGGCCATTAAAATAAAACCAGCTATCATTTGTTGCTGTCATAAAACACAGCCTTCCCTCACATGGTAGCCCTGTCTGGTTAAAAGCAAGGCTTGAGTCGTGTGCTTCTTCAAGAACAGGCAACATGATAAGTGTCTGTAAAAGAGAGAATCTATGTACTCATACATCCGCGTATGGTTATGGGTGTGTGTGAGTGGGTGCACGCATCGAGATCCACCGAACCACAGCTCAGCACAAGTGTAACCCCCACTGACAGGCCCATTCATTTGGTCCCATTTTATTTGAAGCTCATCAAACTCCAGAAAGTATAGGCCCTCACCATAAACAACATGCTCAACAAACCACACCAGAACAAACCCAGATCTAAACTGGCTCAGCTAGAAAAAAAAAAAAAAAGCAGCCCTACTTTTCAAAGCACAACCCGCGCCCATCCCCAGAAGCCTTCTGGATGAGATGTTACAAACAAATCTGTAGATCAGGCGGTAACTGGAAATGTTGGAAACACATCGCCGATACAGTGCAAGATTTGAAAATATGTCCAAACCTCTGAATTTCTGACAACTCCCAGACATAAATGATATTAAAGTAATTAGTCATTTTCCTCTGAGTTTTCCCCAATGGAATCTTTTATGTGGCGGCCACAGTAGGTTTTAATTAGTGGCCAGTCTTTATTGGGTGGTATGTCAAATGTGAAGAGAGGAGGTTGCAATGGCATGAGATTAAAAGGATTCAGTAACACGTGCAAAGGAGATGGAAAACACTCCCTGTGTGGAAAAACAAGCCAAGGGTGCTAGAAAATTGTGCACATTCATTCAGATGTGAAAGTTTTTTGTTTGTTTTTGAGGCTTCTGTAGAAGACCAGTTATATTTAAAGAAGATGAAGAGGTGGAATGAGGGAAGGACAGAGTCAATGAGCTATGGGGTCATGAAAATTATCAGAGGTGGAGGGAGAAAAGCAGGAAAGAATGCCAAGTGAAGTGTGCATTAAGACAGTGGTTAGCTGTTCATGCTGTATCAGAGAGACCAGAAAGCCAGAGAGCTAAGGCCCAGGGCCTGTAAACTCTTGAAAGCCCACGCCCCAAATGAGGTGCCAAGCCACAAGAAGCATTTGCGTCAACTGGGAATACGGAGAAAAAAGGGACGGGGCCCTTCTAATTATAGAGTCTGGAAACGGAAGCGCAGGGTGATTAGGAGTTGAGGCGCTGCGGCCTGTTTATCTGGGAGCTTCCTCTCGCTCTTAAACCTTCTCTCCCCTGCACCCCACTCTTTCTTTCATTTTTCTCCCTCCTCTCTGTTTTGGACAGGCCCCGCCCATCCAGTGGCTGGAGAATCTTGCCCCTGGGGTTTCTGACAGATGAGACTTGGCCGCTGGTTTCTGGTCAGAGCCAGCGTTTCTCTTGTGCTGATGGTAGAGTCTGGGCTCCAAAAAAGTAACAGCTTAGAAAGGCTGGAGAGCTTTGTGAGTGCGAGTGCCCGAGCACTGGGGCTTTTGTGGCGTTGTTGAAATACAGAGGCCCTCGCCGAGAGGCGTCAGTTGGTTAGCCTGCGGGAAGGCCAAATTAAAAAGTAGCTGAGCCGCTCGGCGGGTGAAAAGAAAGGGTTTCGGGGAAACCAGAGGCTGGACGGAGAAGGGTTTGACACGTCCTATTTATAACACCTTGTCCCAGGGGTTACAGTGTTATTTACGATGTTTGAGTACCAAAATCACTGGCACACGCACACAGACATGCGCTAAAGTGGAAGGGATGACCTCTAATTTGCCATGTGCGCGAGACATGCGTCTCTATGGGACATGAGGGAAGTGATATAATCATTTCCATAAATATCTGCTTTTGCTTTATGTTTTTTTTTTTTTTCCTGTGGCCCAAAAATCTTTTTGTTTTGCTTTGCTCCAGGGTTTACTGTCCCATCTCTGACCATCCAAACAGAAAACATCTGCTCAGTCCCAATAATAGTGGAAGGATGTTTCATTTACAAAGTGTCTAGGCAAGCTTTATTCTCAACAAAGTCAGATGGGACAAGGGAGAGAGAGGGAGAGAGAAAAGCAAAGGGAGAAGTGGAGAGAGCAACAAAGAAGGCAGTGATTTCCCTACTTGGCAACACGAAAGGCCACAACAAAACTAGTCCACTTTTTAATTAACAACACTGGGCTCCAGAAAAGCTTTGAAAATCGAGAAAATGTCAAATTATAACCATGTGGAAGACATAAAGCCTACAAGATGAAGTACTCGAGGGATTCGGATAGCTTTACTGTTACTAGGATGCATAAACTTCAGAGCAGATTTGCCAAACGCACAAATGAAAGACTATCCATCGTAAGACAGGGCTTTGTCTTCAGGGCTGCCAGTTTGGAAGACAGAACAAAACTCTATGTGTCTGTCTGTACGTACATACAGTACAAATAAATCAGACAGCTACAACACATTAGCTTCAAAAAGTGAATCCTATTTTTTTGTGTTGCGAATTCAATTTAAAGGTAATTTAAAGGTCAAGTGTGTAACATTAAGGAGGGTTAATTGGCAGAAATTGTGTATACTATCCATTAACAGTATACAGAGTATCATTTCTAAGAATAAGACTTTTATATGTACTTTAGAAAGGGGCCTTGCTTTCCGGATGCCATCTTGCGGTACCAAGTTTCAGTGAGAGTGGACAAACCAAACAGAGCTTACTATGGTATCTAAGAGGAAAGACATCATTTCTGCTTTATGAAGGCCACCGTTTGATTTGCAGGGGACCTTTAGGTGCACAAAATTGCAATTGCATCAGTTCAGATTCAAAATGATAATGACAAAGTAAGGTGTGCAAAATGGGAATATGCATTTATTGGTCAATTTTACACTTACAATAAATAAAAAAGTTGTCAAGTAACTGAATTCAGTCAAGAAATCAAAATCCTTTAACATTTGTCCCGCAAACTACAGTAGAATATACTTATGGTTACTCAAGTAAAGGTAGTAATAATAAAATAATGTATTATTTTCTTAGCCACTGCAAATTGTGCTACTGGCTGAAGTGCCAATTGAAGGAAGGACAAATGTACCATACTTTCACCACCCTAGCACAACACTAATTTATGAGCAGTTTTATATTCACTGGGCAGCAGAGTAGGTATTAGACTGAGTCAGATGCTACCATGCCAAAGTCAGCAACCTCTCACATAAAAGAGCCCATGTCCATATTTACTTACTGAATTATCACCTAAAAGTATAAGATACCACAAATAAAAAAGGTTAAGGTTAAGCTTACATGTATACTTTCAATATTGATGATGAAAAAACAAATTGATTTTCACATGTTGTTAATAATAAATAATTTGTATCACTTGTGAGAGCCGTATACTCACAGAAATGTAGAGATATGGCAATGTTGCTACAACAAATCCAATGAGGCAAGAAACAAGCAATTAAAGAGATCTGGACATGAGATCGAAATGAAAATGGCAGCAACCAAGAAGTAACAAACACTACACAGGAATCACGTATGTACACAACTACTGCAAGAGGCTGGAGCAGGAAGCCAATCTCACAATCTATGCTGTATGCGATGTTTATAACAGACAGATTGTGCATGATTTCATCCACCCAACAACTCATGTTTACATCTGTTGATGTTTCTTGCTTGCACAGTAGCCAAAGCTAAAAGACAATGAACTGTTGCACATTTGTCTTCAAAATTCTCCTGATTCAGTGAACCTCACACTTCATTCCAGGACGGACGGAGTGTGAAAGCTACAAAGAAAAACAGAGAGAACCACTAAGGAAAATAGAGGGGAAAGGTGCTTATGGTTCATTTGATGTACAGTGGGCTGAAACCAAGGGTTGTGTTTTTTCTGTGCACTTCACAGGCGGACCACCTGTGAGCACTCAGATATTAATAGATATGAAAAAGGTGTGTGTGTGTGGCTAACCTAGTTCAGCGGCTACAATTAGTTTGATATTAATATGTTGGAATGCCACCTTTTCTAACAGGGCAAAACCCACTTGACTTTAAAGTCATGCCGATGTACAAGGGGCAGGCACCGTAGCGGTCAAGTTCTTAAAGCGTGACGGCTCTCAAGGCAGAGCTCCAGGCTTGTTCTTTCATCACCTAAAGTGGAAAACACACTATTTGAGTCTGTTTTATGGAGCATTTACATATTTACACAATTCCTGTTGGAGTTAAGAGAAAGGAGAGGTTTTTTTTTTCTTTGAGCCATTCAATAGGCATGGCACATGATTACAGGTTGCATAATAACAAAGTTAAAAATGTTAAAGGAAGTCAGAGTCAATAACTTCACCTGCAGGTTCATCCACCAATGTCACAACCCCAATTTACTGCCACTAATCTTAGTTCCCAGTCAATCCAAATACTTTGTTTTATGTCTGTGGTTTCACAACATGAGACAAACATGTTCTCACAGCAGCTTAGAGAGAACTTTAACACCAAGCTGCTTTTGAAGCCACGTTGAAAAAGCCCCAAAACAAATTGCTCCCATCCACAATCTTCTGATTAAGAATATGGGACAATGTTCAGCACTTAATCCCCTCAGTGAGCAAATGGGCAGACAGTGAGGCTGGAGAGGTAAGCTCCTTGCATTTGCATGGTCTCTTTTTAATTTCCCAGTGTTTAATGGAATCCCTTTAAACATTCACAGCCTCTGGTCACAGGTAAGATGTCACAGTGCCCCCAATTGTCCATTGTCATTACAAGGGGGAAAAAAAAGAAAAAAGAACTGAGCTATGTGTGTGAGAAGAGAGGCAGGAGTCAAGCTTCCTTTCTTTATTTATAAAGCTGCATGAGTAAATGTACTTAACTGTGGCTTCTACAGTCTCAGTGATTTTCTTAGTTGCAAAATCAAGATCTATTTCAAAATAATAATAATAAAAGGCCCTTTTACACCGGACATTAAAATGTGTTTTATGTGTGGACAGAGTAATATCCGATCTGCCAAACTACCTCGGGTAGGTGACCAGAGATGAATTGTGACCAGCGTAAATGTAACGTAATGAGTCTCCGCTGCATCTCCACTCCACCCACAACAACTATATGAGCGGAAACATGTTGGTGGCTCCAAGCAAAGCTGAGGTGAAAGCAGCGACTCCTCTGCTTTCGTCGACAACATCTTCCCCTGCTTAAAAAAGCAGACGAGTCCATACAACAAGGCAACTTCACGTGCGCCTATCATTATCATTGCTGTATGCATATGTTGTTGATAAAGGGGGGGCGTGACCGTGATAGCACAACAATCGGATCTTGATGTGGACAACAGAGGCACGTTAATACCAGGTGTAAATGCATGCAAAGTCCTATCTGATCGCTATCTGATCACAGAAAACATGTGCTAATGCCAGGTGTAAAGGGGACCTTATACTCACTGGTGCACCTGTTCATGCAAATATCTAAGCAGCAACCTTTCAGCATTAAGACAGAACAAAACTTCTGCATCTCCTCCAGGTTTCACGGGAATATCTAGATCATAACAATGTTCTATCTTAGATCAGAGAGCCCCATCACAAAACTCAACAATAAATATTTAATGTCAGAGATCCTGCATTTTCAGTAGCTTTAAACCCCTGTATGTATAAAAACTCATAAGTATGTTGCATAGAATTAGGTGAACACAGCTGTAACAACATTTATGTGTTAATATACAGTAATTATCGGCAATTATCACTTTTGCTTTGGAAACTGCTTTGCTAAGCATCATTCTGTGGAGCTTCACACATTAAATAAAACATTTTAACAAATTTGTTTAGCAATACATTATAATGTTATAAACCATTTTACTAAAATGTTACGATACTGAGTTAAGAAGCTTAACAATGACATTTGAAATCTAGGTATACAAGCCAAAACCCAGCCCAACAACAACTGTAGGCTTTTACTTGAACTAATGTTCATTTATTAGTGATCTTCCACCATAAAAATGCTTTTGAAAAAGACTTGACTCTATAGCACCATCCTCAGACTAAAATGTTGACATCTTTGGATGTGGTGGACAGAATAAAAAAATATGCAAAGAAATGAATTCTCCTAAGGGGATAGAATGATTAATGCATTAGGAAATTTGACTACCATAGACCATGATGTGCCCAACTGATTCATATAAAAAGCTCACATTGGGCTTAAACACAGCAAAGAGCCTGAGCAATGGAGTGCTTCCTGTTGGCTGCTTGAACTCACCAATAGCATGAAATAATTAGCTGTAACAGCTACTTTAGATTTTCCAAACTATATTTGGCTGAGTGGATCAAATTCTTATGATACAAAGAGTTATTTTGGAAAAAAATGTGACACACAATGTTTATATCATTTTAAAGCTAGTTGCTCCTTTGGTAATCATAACACAGGCTTTTAAACTCTGTGGCCACTAAAATCGCCTGACAGTACTATTGGGTTTTCAGTTATTTTCCATCCAGTCCCTTTATATGTTGAGAGTACGATAAACAATAAGTCTTGTTGGCCACTGGGGGTTTTTATACTGAAGGAAAAAAAAACAGTTTCAATGTATAGGGAACACTAAGTTAAATGTTCAGTGTGTAACAATGAGGTAAACTTATAGTTATTTGCCGGAAAATGTAAGATGAAAGATTACATTTTATTTGTCAATCACCTTAGGTCAGTTGCACAGACATCCATGTTTTTACAATAGGCCCCAATTGATAAACTACACATTGTTTGAGTTATGATACTAGCTGAAGGCTACATGGGTTCTCAAGCACACTTGAAAGGGAAGGGTGTCATAAAATGTAGCTTCATCAGTAACTTTTGCTAAATTTTACACCCTGTACCATTGACAAGTCACCTCTTCCCATCAACCCATTCATATACACTGTGAGAAAGTCAAAAATAAGGTGCGTGTTACCACACTGTGTGGGATGTGAATGACTCCACACTGCTGAAGCTGTGACGATGATGGTAGAAGTGTGTCAATTCTTTCTTCAGACAAAGCCCTGAGTCATGGTAACAGTACAGCCAGATGATTCTCCTACATGCTATTACTCACTAACTTTAGCGTTACAGTGACATTTTGTCAGTATTCTCTGCGGTCATTATTCTTTAACTTACATACTGTATGTGTCAGTGAGGATGGAGAGCGTCAGAACATTTGTGATATGTTTCTTTCTTTTCATAGAATCAAAACTAAACATGGAGAAGCAAATTTCAGTATATATGCTCCACAGATCTGTAACAATCTTAAAAATCAATGGTGAAGATGAATAAATCAGATAGGTGCAACTATTGTTTCTTCATTTAAATAAATAAGACCTACCTATGTTTATATTGTCTTATGATTTCCTGCAAATTTGAATTCTATATTCCCCTTGCGCCCCATTTTGTAGTCCTTTTGATAACCACAGTTAGACCCTGCCTGATTTCGTTCCATTATGTTTCTTATCTAGCTATAATGCTGTTTGTGCTGCAATTACACAGACACGCACAACGGCAAGGAACAACAGTTCTGCTGAGTGTTTGATGTGCAAAGACGTGAGACATATATTGTGAGTTCACACCATCTTGTCACTGAGATGCTAAATCAACACAGGCTTAATGGTTTTAAAAGCTGGTGGGACATGTTTCTTCAGTAACCAGTACCATGACGCTAAAATAATACCAACCTTATTCACTGCAGGAAGATATTACGTTGTCACAATTACCATCAGACTTTTAATACTGATTAATGTGTGGTACTATTCAAACAAGTATTGTGTATTATTAACTGAAATATTAATGCAAAAGACTGGTGTTCCTCTTTTCTATTGAAGCTCATTCAGACTCTTAACCACTAAGACACACTAACAAAAGTAAGCTGTAAAAGTCATAAATCAAAGGGATCCAAGTGCTTTCTGATTATGCTAAATAGCATGTTTCATTCAGTTGAACTGGGTCATTTTTACAAATCTAACCACTGGGTACAGAGAAAAAAGAACTCTCAACGTGTACTTAGTTGAAAGCTTGCCTTAAATGTTCATCCAAAAACAATGACAGATTTTTTATTTTTGAATGAACTGCTCCTTTAAAGGCTGTCATGGTATTCATTTATATTGATTTATTACAGGGAAACCACATCATGTCAACAGGCGACTCCATGTCACAATGAATGGCCAATACATGGTTTTCAGTAAATTCTTGGTTTCTGTCTGCTGGCACAGTCAGCGTATAAGACACTGCAAATGCAGCTGAGCGACCAGCCCAAGCTCTGACAATAATGACATAATCATTATGCCACTAAAAACTGAGACATGATGATTATGATTACCCAACAATAGTCTAAGTAGAATTCAGAGCTGGAGAAAACAGCCCATGTTGTCCCCAGTCAAAATACTGAGAAGCTGTTGCTGTAAATCACATGTGAGCGAGCTGTGAGCGCTAATTACTGTCTCGGTGTGAAGACACAACTCAATCCATGCTAAATGTGTGGCTATAAATGTGCGGCCGAGCGGAGCTGCTTGTGTGTGGGAATTCCCCTCGTGTTCAACATGTGCGTGTGGGTCCAGGGTTTTTCGGCGACGGCCTGGTTTCTTTCACACATCAGTGAGATGGAGAGACAGAGTTATTACACCACGGAGAGCTGCCTCCATGGCACAGCTGCCTCAATGGTCAGGCTCAGCAGGCCAGGCTAGTCATTAGACTGGCCTGTTACTAAATCAGGGCTATGGTTTATGGGACAGTTCCGTGTGGAGAGAGAGATTCAGTCTTGATTCATCTGCCATTACTTGTGGCTTTGATCGGGTATTCAAAAATTCCATATTCAAAACGTTTCGTTGGCAGCACGAAAAAAAAAAAATCAAGCTGTGAATCTGTGGCAGACTAATGGGTTTTGTGAGACTCAAAAAGGGGGAAATGAAAGAGCACAAGAGTGAATGTACACCTGAATCCAGTTTAGACACAAATGATTTGAATGATTCACGGTCATAAGTACGGGCAGCAAGATTTGTTTTGAAGAAAAAGCAACAGCGACACACCGAATTATGTTTTCTATTAAACATAATGAGGTTGCTGCTTCTGATCATAATCCAGTCAGTGATTCTGTGACTGCTGGTGCGTAACTAAGAGAAAGCTTTTTTGTAAAATATGAACATACAGTAATTGCTATAAGACAGGGTTACCTGAATGTACACAGTGTTGTGGGTCACTGCATTGGTTGAATATTTTAAAAGTAGTACAGAACATGTTTGAGCCTCGCTTTTAGATTGGATATTATTGCTGCCACTTAAATGTCTACAACATAATATTTTGAATGAAACTTTTCAATTTGCACTTGTTACACCTTTACATTCATTTGGTAACTATAGTTGTCACAATGAAACCAAAGCTCACTTCACACATGTACTTTTTTTTTTTTTAATAAATAAATAAATATGGATGTATGAATTATTTCTGTGGATGAAAATTTGATTGTATTACATTTATTGTTATGTCATAACACTGTAAACTTGAATGATCCTATTTTATGTAGGATTGTTTAGTTTTTTATTTGTATTTAGCTAAACTGTTACTGCTCAATTCTAGTATCTTTGAGTGAAGTGTTATAACTAGTCAAATGTTACTACATAAATCAAAATGAAGATGACAACACTGTTTTACCACCCACTCGAGGCTGAAGAAAACTATACAATGCCTTATAGAGAGAAACTGCTTGACAACAATTTGAGGGCTGAGACAAACACTTTATCTTGATTAATAACTAGCGAGGCGATTATTTCCTCGATTAAGTTATTGCTTGCTTAAGACTAAATGTACTGATATGATCAGATGTCAGAACCTGCAGTGAATGCTAAAGCAATTATTTAATTAGCCAATCTCAGTTGACATAGGACTATAGGCAGGGTACACCCTGGTCTATCGCAGGGCCACATATAGAAACAAACAACCATTCACTCTCACAGTCAATTTAGAGTGTCCAATATACCTAATCCCCATATTGCATGTTTATTGACTGTGGGAGGAAGCCGGAGAACCCGGAGAAAACCCCCACACACACGGGGAGAACATGCAAATTCCATGCAGAAAGGCTCTTATTCCAACCGGGTCTTGAACCCGGGTATTCTTGTTGCAAAGGCAAGAGCGCTAACCACTACACCCACTGTGTTGCCCTCGTTGTGAGATTAAAACAATTAAATTATATTTCAGCTTCAAACATTATTAGCAACTTCTCACTGTTTAAGATTATTATCATTATTTAATATTAAACAATTTTGCAATTAATGCAATATAAAAGGCATTAATCTACTACTATTGCTCTGACAGTATATTCAATTGCATTAGCACCAACCTACACTCATAAATTCTTATGTGTGGGTTTTTTTATATGTCTTTTTTTTTTTTATGGAGAGTTTTGAATACAGGACTGAACTGGCAATTTAAATGTTAACAATACTAACAATAATAATTACTCCACACTACTCCTGTATTTGAAATATAATTCATTCACCACTGCAGTGCAGTGAGTAGGACTGAGGAGAAAGTTTGTTGAGAGAATAAAACAAGAGGGTGTGGCCTTGCAGGGTTGCTGGATCAATCACTCCATCTAGTGCCACTCACGGTCATAAGAAATGGACAAGCTGCTGGACATTATGTCTACCATCTAAACGTGAGTGTATTTTGACCTTGGCATCGTACCTATTAATCAAGTCAAGCATCGTTAAGGACGAGTGAAGAGGACGAGACGAGAAAGAAAACAAGCGCGTGCACACTGCAGCTGTTAAAGAGAGTGCTGTGCCACTGCACTTCATCTGCGTCCCTCTAATTACACCACTAGGAATAGATCCACAGATCCACCGAAGCGCCGCAAAGCGCCAGCCGCCACACTAGGAACTGGCGGCCACCAGTCCGCCCTCTGTAGAGCCGCCAACACACACAAGCCACTGGGGTTTCTTACATAACTCTTCCCAGCCAAAACTTCTGGGCTTTCCAGTCTCTGTTTGAGTCATATCATTGTTTCCTGGTAAGTAAATCCGTCTTGTTTCTGCTATGTTGAGCTTGACCGCGGTAAAGGGAGCCCTCAGTAGGGCCAGGAAGGTAGTTCAGTCAAAGTCACTTCCCCTAACATCACGTAGTGCCAGACCAACAAACGTGTCACTCAGGATTTGGATTCTGATCAGACCAAGAGGCCTCTAATTATGAGACACTCCACAACAGGCAGCTTAGAAGTGAAAAAAGTAAAAGAATAAACAATGATGAAAGCAGTTTTGCATTCTCAACAGTGGAAAAAGACGAGTTTCTCTGGCTCTGTTAAGATTCATCCTAATCTCATTACATGCCCTGGCTGTAATTGTGTTTTCGGGCTTCACTTCTGGTGTTGCTTTTGGTTGTAATTTAAACTTTTATTAGTCATTTAGTTGTGGTTCAGAGTAAATGACTCAGAAAGATTAAGAGAGCTCTGAAGTTGACTGTTCGCGTTGGAAAGTTTCACCGGGTAATCTGTCAGCTCACTGACTCAGCATTCCACAATACAATGAGACTAACTGAACTGCATTGTGCTATAGAATCCTGGCTCTCATGTAAAAGCAATGCTATGCCACTTTAAAGGTGTATCATATTTTGGAGGATTGTTTAACAGTATCACACAGTAAATATTTCAAAAAACACAGGCCTACATATAACACTGATTATTGATGTTTCAGTTGCTTGAAACTGCTGCTCAGCTGCGGGAGCATTAGTTTATTTTCTTGAAAACAGTACAATTCAATTTGGTTTGTAAAGAAAAGGATTCAATTTCATATTAGGGTTAATATTTAACAGACTGCTTGTATTTTTTAACATAGATAAAAAGATAAAATTCTGGATGAATTGCATCTTGATGAATCACATCGAATCGTGATGTACCTGATTCTGAGAGAAGGATTATCTGACTATTATTAAATTACCCATTCACACATTGTTCCCACCTACTCATCAAAACTTACATAGAGCAAGAGAAAGGGTTCAGAACAACATAAACTTTTGATTGTGTCTTTGTGTGCTTCTCCGGACAAGCTGTGGTGGCTGGACAGTAACACAAGGAACTCATTTTGTTGTAAAATTCAAAATTCAAAATTCAAAAAGCACAGTAACAGTACTTCAATGGACTTTTAAACTTTTGTGCCGTTCATTGTACTAAAAGGGGTTTTGTTGTGTGTCAGTTTTGATGACATGGGTTCGGGAGAAGATTGCGTCTCGACAGCCACGTCTTCTTGTATGTCTTTGCCTTCAATATCATCCCGTCTGTGCTCAAATGGAGCTGCTGTGTTAAGTCATAATTCCGGGTAAGTGAAGGATTCTTGGGGCCTAGAGGTCACAGGGTGAGAGTCATCGCTCAGCAGTTCCTTTATTAACTGCACATGCACACGCAACACACAAGAGCGCTCGCTCACACTCACACACACCACAGGAGTCACTGAGACTGACACAAACTAACACATCCAACAAAAACTGACATGGTAGCCTGTTCGCACTTACAAAGTATCTACTGTCTCTTTCTTTTAACAGTGTGGATTTCAGCAATGCAAAGAAAGTGGGAAAAAAGTTAAAAGGAAATACTCACACTGATACATTCACTCATTGAGTATATGAGCTCAGAGATGAATGAAGGAAATAGTTCAGATTTTTTTCCAGCTTATGCAAGGACAAGTGGGTCACTCGCCTGACCTTTTCTTAAAGATCTAGTCTTTGGGATCTCTAAAAAAATATCTGATTGTCGAGTCTCATCTACATATATGTCATATACTTACGTTTAGGATTATACTCCCAGTTCTGACCAGAGGAGGAGAATGGATAAATACCCTCAGTTCAATTGACACATGGCAATGTCTCCGTCTCTAAAATGCTCCGTCCATATTTATGCATATCTTACTTAATGTTAAGCTCTATTTATGTTTTGTTAGGTTTTTTTTGTGCCTGATTTATGGGTTGCTTTGCAGCATAGGCAGTTTTACTGAAGGGCTTTATGGGAGCAATGATAAAATATTATAATTATGAATCAATTCATATTCATCATATCCATCTTTACCTACTTACCTCTGTAGGTAAAGCTGATGCTAGGCTAAGAGTTACAGAAACGTTTAAACACAGTACTTACACAGACCAGTATAGTAAACAGAACAGTATAAATGTAAACTTAATTAAGTTTATTATATCTTGGTGTTGTTCATCTCAATAATTGTGTGGAGTTACAGAAAAGCATATACAAAAACACACATGTAGGTGTACCCTACTACTGCAAGACTAAGTTAAATCTATATTAAAATGCTGCAGTACTTTCATTTGTATGAAGGGACAATTGAAGTAATTGCATCTTATCCTTTAATTATGCATCATTATATAAAGTGTGTTTTAAGAGAAAACCTCTGATGCATAAAGATGCATTCATAATTGTTTTAAAATCAAATTGTAGCCTCCTGAATCATAATTGAATCAAATCACAAAGTACCTAGATATACCCACTCCTCACCAACAGAACACTGTAACTGATCCAATCACTGGCCACGTTTGTCCAGAGCCTAGAGGAGGTGCAGAGGACTAGTTCTCCAAAACCAAAAGCATGGATTAGTTAGATTTACTGAGGTTGAGAGTAAATTAATACTGTAGCATTATTTAACTTATATTATTTCACTTCATGTCATTTAAGTGGAAGGAAATGTAATCCCTTCTGTTTTCTGTATTTTTAACTTAAATAGGCTGTTATAGCCTCTTCCTCAAAAATGTGTGTGTGCCACGTGTGTGTGTGTGTGTGTGTGCGTGTGTGCATGTGTGCGTCTTACCACTGGGATTGAATTGCATGCAGGATATGGGTTTGTCATGAGCTGGGAAGTGAGCCACCACTCCTTCTCCGTCTGAGTCCTCACTCACCAAGACCTGTAGTGTATATATATATACACACACACACACAAACACACGCCACCACACACCACACACACACACAAAGAAAGTCCAAATCATTTTCTAACAATATGAACATAAACCCAGAATGGGACTTTCCTCTGAGTTACATGATTTTCTTCAAATGTAGGTTTGGTTTGATATCATCACACACACATTCCTTTCTGAATGTGCCGTTGCCCTCTCGTAGTAAGAAAAAAAAAGAATTAATCATCATTAGATAGGTTAATAATTACAGACACAATACGTATGTATGGGTGGGTAGATGGATGTATGTATGGGGTAGATAGGATAGAGAGGATATATAGATGCATTCATTTTAATGCCACAACATTTTAGACACATGATTAATATGCACACATAAAATAACAATGCATATATTTGCATAAAGCAAGCACATTTGATAAAAGAGTAATACAAAATTGAACAATTGCCTGTAGAACAATCAATCGTATTAATTGAGATCATATGTTAATCATTTGACAGCCCGAGTATTCAGTATGGACACAGTCTGCATGTGTCAGCACAGAAATATAGGGATACGCGTCCTCAGAACATCTCAATAGGAATTTGACAGATCCCAGCGGGTCAGGATGGGTTCCATCAAATATTTTGAAACTGCAATCCAGTTTGGGCTGAGTTTGGTCATGCTCTAATGGGCCGCAATGGTAAAAAAAAATATTTGAAACCTCTCTCAAGATACATCAAAGAAATTGACCGGTGAGGACACAGTATGGTCTAAGAACAGGGACAAGAATATGATCATTTGTCTGGCCATAATGTGGTGTTTGACATGTTGGTTGTGACTATACCACATGAAAGTGTTCACATAAACAGGCAGAAACTGGCGCTGCACTTTTCACTTAAGAAAATTAAACTGTAATAATATTCACTAGAGAAGTGGCAGCTCCTAAACCTCTGTATAAACTCTGTTGTCAAAGTGGGAGAAATAAAATAATCCTATAATTACAAGGCTGAGGTGATTCCAGGAGTTGGCAGGGAACCACCAGGGTGAGGATGAAAATTTTGAAAAAAGATAAGGCCGACACATGAGGCCATTTTGTGCATGAGAGTGAACACGTACACAGCTTCAGACAGTGCGTTTCCAAACACAGTTAAGTCGAGCCACAGTTGCACTGCACCGTTGAATTTAATTAATTTGTTTGTCCAGTAAGCACAAGCAAATAATTGTTTGTTTTTTTTGGAATAAGTCCTGTTTTAGTCGGACAAAGACAATAATGAATTATTTGTACAATGTAAGTGAACTGAATGTTACATTAATATTGTGAGGAAGGCTGGCGAACCATCAACTAACTTAGCATACTTTGTCCAAACAAATATGGCTTCATCTCAGACTACAAGCAAGAAAATAAGCAGGGGTAGAAAAAAGGAAAGGCAGAATGGGAAGAGGGAAGGAGGCTGGTGACATGAAGCAGATCACTTTTATTGCGTTGCAGGCAGACAATGTTGTTCTGTGAGGGAATCCTGCTGGAGCCCTTTGAAACAACAGTGTCCTCCAGAAAACCCAGTCTGCAACACAGGGAGAGAGTGTGTGTGATGAAGCTGCTGCTCCAAATAAGGGTGTTCAAAGCCTGCAGAGGATGGGAATATCCTCTACGACTACACAGACACAGGATTTCACCTCTGTCATATTCGTGCCCTTTTATAATTCTCCAAATATCACACCTGAACCCGCCCCACACCTTTTGTTTTACTCTCAACTCCCCCCCTCATAACTTCACCCTCCATTTCTCCTCTCTCCTTGCCTTCCTGCCCGAGTCAGTGTTTATGGCCAGTGTATAGTTACAGTGTGTCGACTAGTGACAGAGTGCAGGCCTGCTTCTGAAGGCTCAGGTCGAGCTTATAAGACAACACATTGGCTACGGGGCCAGCTACAGTCACGGTGTGAGAGAAAGGGAGAAGGCAGGGAGTGTGTGTGGTGACTACATCACTGACAAACTGTACTATTTATGCTAACATGCCTCATTAAAAACGTGACAGCTACAGCAGCATGATTAATCATGGTTTAGAGTGGCTGTGGAGAGTCGGGGGGGATAAAAGATTTGACCATTTTTGCAGTTGTTAAGGGAAACTATGTTGAAGGAAATCAGTATGGTTCAAACTGTGGGGGTCACACTGATATACAGTACATACATTACACACACACCAAGAAATAAGGAATAAATATCTAATTGTGATTCTTTTGACAGGAATAGCGATTGCGATTTGATTTGCTATATTATTATTCTTATTTTCATTCAAAAAACATATTTAAAATGGTTACTGTGTGATATTTGTGCAGATCTGTGAGAAAACAATGATGTTCTCTTCACTCTGTAGAATAAGATGTGTATAGATCAAGACTAGAATATAAAGAATATTACAATCTTGAAATCTAAATCATGATCATTTCAAATAAAAAAAAAAACATGTTTTCTTGTATAAAGAGTTTTGGCTGGGGATTTCTGCAGTACCTCATTATTAAGCTATTTTGCACTCATTGTATCTTGTATCTCTGTATAATATTAGAGTGCCTTTCAATCTGAAGATGCTGTGGGCATATTGGGATTTTAATTATTCAAGGTGAAATTGTGCAGCCCTATCATAAAGTAATTATTTCACTTTGTTCAGTGGCCTTGGACATTTGGCACTGATGCTTTCTTTACGTTTTATCTGAATCTGTGTGGTTTTCCTCTAAATACTCCCTCAGTCTAAAGACATACAGCTTAATACGAGACTAGAAGCTGACCCTCGGTGCCAATGCAAGTGTAAAGTGTCTTTATATGCTGCCCCAAGTCTCTACAGTGTATGTTGTTTTGAGGCCGCCCCAGAGATTTCAGTTCTATGCAGTTTTAAGGAAAAAGGCGGTGAGACCAAACCATCATTTTTTGTAGACTTTAAGATATTTTGGGGGATTATTTTAACACTTTATTTGACCCCACAGGTGAGTGTGAAAGCCAAGGACTGGATTTAAACCCAGACTGATGCAAAATGCCTATTAGTTATATTAGTTTCCTGCACTTGAATATAATTGGTCATTGTATTATATTTGAAACGTGAATCTACTATACATTTTTCACATTGTCTAGACGATTATAATGACTGACAATGTGATGTCAAGACCTCATCTGACATATGGTGCACTCTGAGCTTCATGTGAGGTTACTGCAGACCAACGACTGTTTACAGAGTGTCTCTGTAACCCGGGGCTGCTAAAGCAGCCACGCTTGTGGCTAAAAGCTTGGCTGTTAAAATATGCAGCAAATCTAAGTCGCACCTCTCACTGAGTTGTGTGGAGTGAGATGAACGAGTCTAAGTGTGTCCAAGCCGCAGAGGGGAGAAAAAAAAGCCAACCTTGGAGATTTTCCTGATTCCCACAAAACCACAGAGGCCAAGGCTATGTTTACCTGGGTCATAAATGACAGGACCAGAGAGGAACGCAGCCAAGAACAAACTTATGTCAATTTAATCTTGTGTGTATGTGTCCATGCATTATACATATCATGGACTCATTGGGGGGAAATGCAAGTATATAGAGGGATAGCCAGTAAAGCAGACATTCAGTTCAACAATAATGGTCACCTGGTAACAGTTTTTGGTTAACCACCAAGCCGGATCCAAAAAGGAAAGCTAAGTGAGCTCAGGCCTTACCATTCAGGACTCATAATCAAATGATAAAATACTGAATAATAAAATTAATCCATTGTATAATAACTAACAGTTCTCCTAATTTCAAAGTCTCAGAGTCAGCTAGAACTATTTTCTGATGATGGTATTGGATCCATTCTGTAATGATCCAGAATCTCCTCCTCTATGTAGATTCATATTTACATATTAGATTTATAGCTCACTCCTGGTGAAGTAAGCAAATTCAAACAAGGTAATTGCCGTCAATATTTTAATGAGGTAATTGAGAGTACATTGCGCTGCTTCTCCTGCTAAAGTTATCTTTTGTGTTGTTGCTATAGACACCAGTCTGTGAGTATTGCCTTTAATTAATCTGTCAATGTAATTCTATGCTTGCTGTATTTGCTTTGTGCATCTGGAAAAGTGTAAAGTGAATTTATTGATTTGTAGTGCAACCCTGCTTTGCTCAGTAAATTAAAATTATGATGCTTCTTACTGATCAACATTGTGTGAATACATTGTCAATAACAATAATTCTCTGTGGTACATGTACTACCAGTGGTACACAAGCTTCTACTGGTGGTACTTGGAGGGAAATCAGACATACAGTTCTACTCTATATACCAGGGTATGTGATCAGTGTGCGTAACAAAAATTAACCTTATCACCTTATCTCTCATTCCACCTTAATCTAATTTCGCTATACCAGTGTCTGAAGTATATGTCATGAACAGGATGATGAGAGATCAAATTATCTAATTGGGATTCAATCTGCCTCCTGTGAAAAGTCCACACAGCAAAAATTGTGAACAATCACAAATGCACTAGTTACACTTAATTGGACCAGGACAAAAATAACTTATTTGAGCCACCCAACCAATAATACCCAATGTCCAATATTACAGAAATGAATACAGTAATTTGTACCAATTACTGCAAAACATCATGCTTAAACCACTGATATTATTTGAATTTTTACATCATGGCTGATTGTTCAGTACAATTCAGTGTTTTCATTAACACCCTCTTCTAAACGCCGTCATGCAGTCACAACAGTTCAATCTTAATCCACACATTGTACAAAAGTACAAACAAATGACTGACCTGTCCTTCACCAACATTGTCTGTGTCAATGATGGTGACCACACCAGGGTTGTGTGGACTACGCCGACTTGTGCTGTGAGATGTTCCCTCCTCATCTGGAGTCCCTGCCGGCACGGTGCCGGCCAACTGTGTAACAACTTTACCCACCATGGTCAGGCCCGTCTTTAAAGTCTGCATTAAAAAAGACAAAATTATGGATAGATATTAGATATTTGCTTAAACTCCTGAAATAATACAATCATATGAGTAAGATCTCCACAAATTTTATTTAAATTGTTACTGACACTGAAAGTGAGCAGAGGTGCCAGGTACATGACTGTATGTGCAAATGTGTCTCTGTGTACAAGCACCACGTTCACTTGATGCTTGCTGATAATGTGTAGTGCTGATGACTTGTAGCACTGTAGCTACACAAAACACTGCGTGTGTATGTGTATGTGTGTGTGTGTGTGCGTGCGTGTGTGGCTCCTCTGTGTCCGTTTAAGGCCCAGCCAGGGTGTCTGGCTCAAACACACCTCTGTGGCTCGATCAAGGGAAATGGATAGTGCTGCTTAAGTGGAGTCTATCTCACCTACTACACTGTCTTTAGCTAATGGAGTCCAACGTGTGTGACTGTGTGTCTTTGTGTGTGTAAGCGCCAAAGGGGCCCCGGAGAGCCTAATCAGGCATTCAGACTAGGCGGCCCTGTCAATAGACTGTGGCGCCTCGCGTTTGTTGGGTCTGAGGATCACCCACTGTCTCTCTTCGCCACTTGGCCAGGCACACTAACAGTGTCTGCAGCCTGTGTGTATGTGTGTGTAAGATTCCACAAGAGCCATCAATTATTAAGTGGGGCGTTTGGCTCCTAATTGATCAACACTAATGTGTTTTCTAATCACTGCAGTTGTGGAGTTCTTAGTGGTAGTCCAAACAGGGGCTATTGATCGGCTGGTGAAGAAGGGGGGAGACTGGAGGCAGAACATGTCTAAAAAAAACACTCACACATACACACATGGTGCATATACAGATATGACCTGATGTTGCCATCTAAACAAATTACAACCTAATTCTTATCAAAGAGCTTTTACAGTTGTGCATCCAAGAATGAAAGCAACAGGACTGATGTGATTTACGGCGAGCAGAACTGGGACTCAGAGTCAGAGCTGTTGCACTGTCTTTTCCTTGTTATAAACAAAAGCCATTACAATTTAATGCAACTCCCCCTCCCTTTCCGTTTCCATGTCTCTGGACGTCAGCACTAAGAGCCAGCGTGTCGCGCCACAAGCCAGAAGGAGATACCTTGTCATCCATATTGAGATATATGGTCCTAAATGAGGAGAGGGCAGGCGAGCAGACTGCCTGTCTGCATATCAATGCCCCCCGCCATTGTCTACCCCTTACCATGCTGCTTATCTATTAGTGTCATAGTGGTCGTTTTGATGTATACCACCATTAGCCTACTAACGAGACTTCCCTCACACTACCTGTAAGCATTCATTAAGTAGGAAATGGATACACTTGCTCTTTGTTCAATCAATTAGCACCTTCTCTGAGACTGAATGGAGAAAACAGACTACAACACTATGAAGTGCAAGTTAGTTAGCATGTATTTGCAAGAAGCTAAATCAGACCAGGAATGACATCTGGTATCAAAGTGGGCTATCGGTTGTTCATGAGCCATCTTAGGGACACTCCCCTGTGGAGTGGGGAGAATGAAAGCCGTTGGAGTGAAACAGATTACAGTGGTTAAAAAAAAAAACATAAAATAAAATAAAATAATAAATAAAGCAGACAGGCAGGTTGATGAAGTGTCTCATAAGAACAGCACCAGTTAGCAGGGCAAGCCAGGTGGATCCAATGTCAGCACATTTACAGATGGCATAGGCAGACCTTGCCATCTGTAAATGTATTGTGAGCTACTTCTAAAATCGGAGTAATAACCAGAGGAATTTCTGACAGAATAGAGTCAGAAAATAACAATCCATTTCCAAATGTTGAAGAAAATAAAGTACACACAGTCAAATGGTCAGTGGTAAGAAAAAAATAAAAATAAATGTTTGAGGATAAATGTCAATAACGATGAGAATGCCATGCAAAATACTTGTTTTTAAACTGGCTGTGATCAGTGGGAGAGTGGAGTCGTCAGAAGATTGGGGTTAGATCACCAGCTCTACTCCAAGGGCAAGACACCTGACACCTTATTGTTTCTGGTGGCTACGATGGCAGCATGTGAATGGATATAACAGCTTTGTGATGGAAAACAAGTAGCATATAAATGCATGTAGTTGCATAACGATGCAAAACTGTAGTTTATTGTGCTTTGATTGGTCATAAAGACAAAAAAGCTGTATAAAACAGATATGTTTAAGACCTTTAAGAATATCCAATTCATCTCATCATAAAACACATGTCGTACCAAAAAGATGCGTGAAACCAAGCTTAATTTTGTTCAGTTGACCGCTAAACTTAATGTAGCGATGTTGTCTATGATCAGTGGTGGGCTGACAATATCAAAAAAGATTTTTTTTTTTGATATTATTATTTTTAATAATCAAATGAATGTGTGTCTGAACGTGTCTGAATTCAATTACTTTTTCAGTATGTTATGATTATATTTCCAGAAAGAATATGGTTATTTTTTGTGAAGCAGAGCTGGATTTTCCTGGATGTCATTAAACGCATCATAGCTCCGTGGACCTGCTCTAGTAGTATTGCTGGCCTTTCGTTGAAGCTGCCATTTCCTATTTGGTTATAACTTTGACTGACGTGTGTCGTCAGCCAATCAAAATGTGATATCATAGTGACAGAACGCCCCAGGCCCAGCAATGTGTCTGGTGCTAGCCCCTGCTGTTGTCATCAACGACGTTTGAACCTTTGGGTTTTGAAGTAAGCTATGATCACTGCATTAACACCACCGATCGATCGTGTTTCTGATCTCCTTCGTGTACACTTTTCACAGTGATCGTTTGGAGAAAATAAGGAAATTATTTCAAGAGGAAGACCTACATGGACCTACAAGGCACATATTTTCTGGTAGTTGGAGTGTTAATGATAAATTGATAACATTTTCTAGAAGTGGTGAGGACAAAGCTGTTGATCATAAATAGTGCTGGGGACGTTGTGGAAGATGTGGAAACTGGTTTTTGTGTCATATAGTGGCTTGTGAAAAACAATTTTGCTTGACAAGTTTGCTGACTGACATAACGGAAGATGTGGTGGTAATGATGCAGTAGCCTATAGACGCGCAGTGGTGTGTGTGTGCTATGTCGTTTTTTTTTGGTTTTTTGTTTTTTTTTTACTGAAGGCCCTGACTGGAACCCCACGGTACGCTACTATCTATGATCTCTATCATGTATTGCTCATTTTTCTTCTCTTTTAACTTCCATCTGATGAACCAGTGCTGTCATTTTGGTTTCAGCCACTTTTACCATTGTCCTAGTTTCTGATTGGCAAGGATAGCAATCTTATTTCCAGTGTGCTGGAAATAAGATTGGGGTCTATGACACATCTGGAAGGTGCCTATTCTCATGTAAAAGCATTTTAGTATGTCACATGCCTGTCAGTTAGGTGGTGGTTAGGAGAAATTGGCCGCTACTTCTGAAGTGTGAAAAAGGCTTAACAGGAAACAGCAGGGTTCTATACACAAATGACTAACTCCAGAACTGTGCTGAGATAATGCTGGTAAAATCAGATAGCACTTAACAAAACTTTTTCATTCACTTCAATTGGGAAGTGGTCTCAGAAACTTTAGTGTCACTGTACGTACAAAGAAGAATAGACTAAAAAAACGGTAAATGTGTCTATGTATTGTCACTTACTTTGGCAGCATTGATCACTGTAGCTGTATAGGACTGTGCATTGTCACCGCAAGCTCCTCCACGAGACTGATGACATCGAATCAACTGCAGAAAAAAGATGTACTGATGAGTATAAGACTCAGTGTATATGTCTACAGAGGACACACAAAGAGAAAAACTGGAGGAGAGTCAGACTTCAAACATCAAAAAAGTTCTTCTCTCCTCCTTGGAGGTAATTGATTTTGGTTTTTAAGAAAAAATGCACAACCAAACAGCCAATCTGCACTGATTAAGTTTCAAATACAATATCTCTTCAATAGTCCTGTTCCAGCATTACACAGGTGACTCACAAAGCTACATTTCGTAATTTCTGGAAATCCTCGAGCAGTCCCACAAACACTGGCCCCATCTGTCAATTACCTAAGAGGGCCAGCACTCAAAACACTATTATGCATTAAATGTATTGCAGAGAGCGCAATGCAACATTCTTGTTTTTTGAAAATACTTAACAATTCCATTAAAGACAACAGAAAACTCCCATGCATCTGTTGATTTTCAAAATGTTATCATCTCTAGTGGACTTCTAGGAATGAGTTGTTTATCCAGAGAGATTAAAGAGGCTGAAAATAGATAAAAATGTCTTTTTTGGATAAATAAATATGTCAAATTTTCTGATAAGGCATTACCACAAAGGATGAGTGAATAAGTGTGCATGTAGTACCTTGTTCTCAGCGTAGGCGAGCCAGCGGCTTCCCAGAGCTATTGGATTGAGGCTGGGGCCAGGACAAGGGTAGCAGCCTGAAAAGACACGGGGGCACCAATGGAAATTAGAGAGATTCCTATTCATACACTTTTTTTTAAAGAACCTCATCAAAGATTTTTCTGTACCAAAAACAACAAACATTTAGGGATTTTAATGAGCCTCTCGCCTGGAGAGTGTCTGTAACTATCTTAAACCATTAATGTGTTTGTGGGGAGTCTCTTGTTTGCGAAGATAAATGGGAGTCTAATGAGGGTGACGTGTCTGTGCATGTGTGAGCCTAGTATGACCTAATGTGAGACTGCGGTACTCGATAAATTGAGGATGGCTCCTCTACTGATTGACCAGCACAATAATCCCAGTGGGGACAAACTCAAAAACCGAAGACGCACACACATTTTACAAAAAAAAAAATGTCAGTAGGAATAAGTATAGCAACCAATAATCTTAAGTGACAAACAGAACACTGTGTTCACTAACAGATAAATGTCTAAGGCAATATAAGGAGGAATGTTTCTCTTCCCACTCAAACACATGTGGAACTAAACAACTACAAGACAAACAAGAACAAAGAGCAATCTATGACTAACACATCTAAACACAACAAAATGTTGGCCCAGTAATGAACATGTACGGTGTGGACTTGCAGCACATACACATGTACACACAGCTGACGCGTGGACGTGTGTGGGGGACAAGAAGGGGGCTCTCTGACAATAATTTAGTGCTCTGGGAGCAGATGAGGTGGAGGCAGACAGTAATGTAGTGTGTTGTGTTGGAGGGCGGGGTGGTTGGGCGGGTGATGATGGTGGGGTGGGGGGATATTGAGGTTAGCCACAAGGGTTGTTGGTAGCGCCAGAGAAGCCTTTTGTGCCTCTCCAAGGCCAAGGGGAGCCCAGGCGGTGAGATAACATGTGTTTGACATCCTAAGGGTGGAGGGGAGGGGGGAGAAGAGCGGGGAGAGGAAACACATGATGGATAGAATCAAAGGAAAAAGAAAGCAGGGCTCAGGCTTCTGAAGGCCGAACCCTATTGCCATGACCAATACCAAAATAAGGCCCTGCACGCACGCCGCAAGCCAACGACGCTTCGTCTCTCGCTGACTGCATCCCTATTTTTAACCATGACACACTTGATGATCAACATGAAACATGTAGATCCCACCAAGCAGATAAGCCCACACTGTCAAAGGAAAATATGTAGAGAATAAGTTCAGGAAAATAAAAAACACGTATTTGAGTGGCAGGATCCGCACAGGAACATGCTGCTTCAATCATTTTTCAGGGAAAACTAATTGTATAGTTGACTCTTACAGAGTATTTCAACCCTAACCCAAAAAAAAAATCACCTTACATTTCTTAGGAGCATGAAACAATTTGTATATTAAAACGTTTAAATAAAAATGCACTAATTTTCTTGTGCAAAACCAAAAGCTTTCTGTCTGTATAAGCTTTGGAAGCAGCTCACTTGATCTTATGCTTTTTTTTTTTGCTTTAGGTAAATTTAGCTTAATACATCAGATAACTGAAAAGCTTTGCTATATAAAGTACTTCAAAAGTATGTTTGTGTTTCAAATCAAAATACAGGGAGCAGTACTTCTTAACAAGTTTCACTTGCAGGTACTTGAAACCTCTGCAGTAGTGTGGAGTGCAGGTGAAAAAGCAGAAAACGTAATGCTTTTAAAAGCAAGCATACTGTCGTGTTGTGAGGCCAACTCTCAGATACACAGCTCACCCTCTGGCACGGTGGATGCTCTGCATCTCAGCAGCTCCAACGAGAGTAGTTCTTCTTCTTCTTCTGCGGTTGAATGTACGCAACCGGATGTGCCCGGACTAGTGCCCACACCCGGAGGCGCTACGGTGGTGAGAGGAGTGGTGCAGATTTCTGATGACGAAATCAAATTAAGGAAGTGCCGATCCAGTTCGCAGAGCCCAGGAAAACAATAAAACCCTATTTTCTCAGCAGTGGCTGAACTGTTGTTCTGAAAATTTAGGGTTTCATAAACGAGGTAATGACGCAGAAACACACACACAAACGCAGCGTTAATTGGAGCTTCCGGTCTATGTCGCCTTTAAGGGATTGGATGTGACTGATGGTTAATGTGTAGTTTTAAGTGTGAAATTATTTGAGGCCCTATAAACCAGGCAAAAGCTCAAAGAAGCCATTTCAGGTGAATGTATACTATGGTCTGCAACCAGTGTTAAGTGAGCTCAAAGTTATTTGCTCTATATGTTCTATATGTTCACTCTATGCCTCCTTTTCTTTTATACTAAAAGAAATCTGAGCTCTTATGATTCTTTTTTCTTTTGAAACTCATAGTTCAGAAAGTCCCATCATACAGACCGTCACACTTGTAAGAAGGAAAATTTGTACATCTTTTTTTAAATATTAAAAAAAGTACTTTGTTTTTGTTTGAAGGTCGACAGGCTGAAATCGGTTTGCCTCAAAAAGGCACAGTAATTATTAGGAGTATTCCATGGAACCGATATCCAAACAGCTGCCACTGTGCCATAAAACATTAGGTATCAAACCATGATTAGTGGGTGTTGTTTCGCTCAGTAAAGCTGCACAAGGGTGTGGAATGCACAGAAAAGGAGGATTTGCTGCTGATGGTGTCTCAGTCTCACAGCACACACAACCTCAACGCAGGGAAAGATTATTAACATGAGACGAGCCACAAGTGTTCAAAACAGTAAGACATCTCCACAGTCACATCCTGAGAGACGTGGACATTGGACAGAAGGAGGTCTGGTCCAACGCAGAGCTCTGCACACATCACAGAAGCCTTTGTTTACTGCTTTTAGGGCCCAAACAGACCAAACAGCATTATGAAGAGGAGGCCCCAGTATTCTGAAACGATTAATAACTATTGAGCATGTTTGGTTTCCTGTGGCCCAGACACTGATATGGAAGGCAGGCAGACAAAGAGGAGACACATTAAAGCCAGCCTGTAAGGTCAGTTTACTCCAGTCAATGACTTAAGTGGACAGCAATGGCCTTGTAATACAGTCTGGCCTTTCTTTCGCAGCATCTTTCAGCAGACATGGCAGGTACAGCCAGGAGAATGCAAGTGCTGTGTTGTAAACAGTTTCCTCCTGTGTTCAGCTTCAAATGGAGAGCTTCACATCCTACCCTGATAAAAGCAGTGTAAACATAGCACAAAGCTACAAATTGCTGCCCGAAATCACAGGCCTCCATGGCTGGCTCTACAATGACCAATGATCTGCTTTGCATTTGTTTAGCTTGAGTGATGCCAACACGACAGAGTCACTGATCATGTTTGGCAATGTTAGTGTTAACTTACGTAACGGCCACTGTTTTTTGAACTACTGCATATGGTACACAACACTGGAGGTTTGTGCCAACATTTCACAAATATATGTTTCCACTGGAAACATTTCATATGTGGGGACAATGTGATCTAAATGGCTGTTCCTTTTCCACAACTTCACAACAGCAATTTAAATGGGGGTTAAATACCCCAATAGATGCTAGTTAAAAATCAGTAACTGAAAAAATGTAAATCAAGTAATTGGACAGACAGCTAGACTTCTGTACCTCCTCGAGACTTTGTTTACAGCCTTGGGGAAATCTAGGGATTGGAGAGTTTGACCAATCAGGGGACAGTTCAGGAAGAGAAGGTATTCCTATTGGATGGTCTCTGTAAAGCAGATAATGCATATATGTCCCTTTTGTTGAAAATAATCCAGCACCTGTGACAACTGTCTACACTGCAAAACACAAATATTTGTCAATATTTGATATTTCAGTTTAAATAGATTGCCTGGTTGAGGACAGAGAACTGTGATCCAAAAACATAATTACTTAAAGCTCCTGTGTGTAATATTCATGATGGTTTATTGGCTGAAACTGAATCTACTACTTGTAAGTGTGTTTGTATAAGTGTATAACCACTTAAAAATAAAAATGTTTATCATAGCCTAAGAATAAGCCTTTTATCTGGACTTTAGGCAAAGGGTTTTGATTTATCGAGGCAGCAATCTTACACTGCCATGTCTCTACAGCAGACCAAAAGGATCAGCCAAAGCGTGCCTTTATGGCTTTGAAGTGGAAGCTTACATCCTTTCCGGCATGCAAAGACCACCACAGTTCCTGGATGCACTTTAGAACCTGCCGTCTCACCATTACATGTCACCAGTTATAACAAACTGGTCCTTTAATGACCTGGAGATGAGACTCAACAATGAAGCGTTTTTATTGAGGACATTCTGCCGACAAAAGCTTGAATTGTCTTATGGTGCACGTGAAATGCAGTTGGCAAAGAACCTTTTGATATAATGGGATGAATATTAAAATTCCCAAGACAGAAATATTGTGTGTCTTGAATCCTTACTTGTGACAAAGAACTTCTTGGTGAAGGTGCAGCTGTCAAAGGCGGCAATCTTCTCTTGCAGACTCACAACGAGAATACTGAGGAAGAAAAACAGCCCATTTGATACAGCGGACAGAAAAGTGCAATGCATCATAAAATATAAACTCATCAGCTAGGCCTACATACTGTTTGTTGCAGTGGAGATCATAGATGGGTGTCTTGAATTGAATTGATTTAACCATTTCGCCTGTTCGCAGAGAATACAGGTCCGCACAACAGTAGGGAGGGCTGGTCCTGAAAAAAGAAAAACCAAAACACATATAGTTTCAATGAGATAAAACTTAAGATACAGACACTAGTACAATCAAATTACATTGGAAATGTATCACAGAGTACTACTATACTGTAGGGATATCATGTACAGTGCAGCTTCTAATGTCATCACCTTTTATCCAATATCAGCTTTGCTCTGTTTGTTGCTTGTCAATCTGTCATTTTAGGAAAGTATCTTAATACCCTGTTTTACATTAAACAGCAAAGCACAGCAGCAGCGCAACACACGGTTTACAAATCAAAGCACCAAGAAGAAGTCTGTCAATGAAAGAGAACTCTTGTCATTGCAAAGCTCATTAGGTACATTAGGGCAGAATTCTGGCATTATTAATCAGTAATTTGATAATCACCTTTCAGCATAATGTAAATCAAGTGATCTGAGAGAACAACACTTGTGCACCTCCTCTGGGCTCTGTTTACAGCCTCACAATTAAATCTGTGGTGTGACGGGAGACTTCAAACACTGTTCCACTTCATCTACTCTGCATACAAGTCCTTTCCGCTGCTGCAGCACAGACAAAAACTTCCTATGCTGCAGGGAAACCAAAAAAATAAAAGTCTAAAAGAGTCAGATGATAAACATAATAAAATGTGTGTCAATAGAGATTGCCTTTTTTTCATGCATCAAACAAGGAAAAGGAATATCATAACAAAGTGCAGATGAAACTCAACAATCTAATTCAGTGGTCCTGCCTATACTGAAGCAAATCCATTTCTTCTTTAAACCCATTAGTGTATTGTAAGTATTTGAAATTGAATTTTCTTATCTAGGATTTATTTAATTAAATCAATTTATGTAAAAACACAATCTATGCAAACAATTATTATTAATAATAATTAAAGTAATTGTTATTGTACTTTCTGAAGGTTTTAAATTACTATAACATTTCATTTATAATTAATTTGCATTTGTATGCATTAGTCATGTAACACAGTTACACAAATCTATTACACAAATTAGCCAACAGCTTAAATATGGTGCATTCACATGTGATTGTTAATTAATGTGTCCCTATTTTCAAAGTTAAATTAATGAATACAAATGGAAATTGAAAACATTACATAATAAAAGCCCCTTATAATTAATTTAAGTTAAAGGGCCGGCATGTAAGAAACAATGAAATCTAATAGATTCTTATCTTAAAATGATTATATAAATACAAATGCACATGAGTATAGTCCATTTCTTCCAATAAACCCACCTAAATGTGACACAATGGACCTTTAAAGAACATCACATAAATCAGATGTGATTCAGAAAAAAAAAGGTAAAAAGGCCTTGATGAATGAGACCCATTTTTCTATTTTTCAGTAATTTCTTGCACTAATTCTCATCACAGTGTTATATTAAGCACTGAACCATGACTAAACAACGTCTACTGTGAATAGGTCGGCACATAAAGTCACATAACTATAATGTTTCTCTGAGCGTCTCCCTGGAGAACTCATGCAGTATTTGTTTCTCACTGATCTACCTCTTCTGAGAGTCCACAGAGTGAAAGGAGGGGAAAATGAAGGGCAAGAGGGGAAATGCTTTGTCATGCAACACATTTACGAGAAGCCTTTCTATCAACGCAGAAAAGAAAAGGTCTACATGAGGCAGGCAGCGGCTGGTGGCGGAGGGAAATCCACACATAAATCTTCATCAAGCTGGACTCCCCCACTACCACCACCAACCGTCCCCCTGTGCCCTTCCCCTCTGTGTGCAAGGAAATCTAGCGTTCTCTAATCTCCATCACCCTTGGTGAGGCATATGGTGCCATGCTGGCTGAGGATGCAGGGGTGAAATGCGGTGTTAGTTTTGTTTCGTGCGCCATAGGACTAAGTGCTTTCAACAGTCTATTTAGTCTGCTTGTGCATACTGAGTGCAGTTTTATGCTACATCAGTCTTAGCATAGACAAACAGGAAACACTGGCTAGATCTTAAAACTACAACAAAGGTCAAAGAGTTTACCTGTAAAAAAAAAATCTAAGCTCTTAATTAATAAAGGAATAATAGACACCCCATGAAAGAGGAAAAACAAAGATGCTTGCATTGGTTATACAGAGACCATGATGGTGAGGTTAGGCTGATTTGACAAGTTGATCAATGAGGACACCCCCTTCCTGCAGACTAGAGCCGGAGCAAGACACCATTAGGAAATAACAAGTTTAAACAGTGGACAGCTATTGCCAAGTCCCAGAGGGAAATCTGGACATTATTCAAACGACAAGCTCATAATGGGAAGACTTTCATCCATTATAAGATACAGATGACCTCAGCCATGTTGAATATTCCTGCAGAACACCCTGCTCCACTGACTCTGCTGTGTCAGTGTCTGTCTTCCTTCCCAGTTCATAACCACTGCTCCCTTTCTTCTTTATGATGGAAACATATCTGGTACTCTCATTCAAATCTGTGACACGAGTGCACACTTTGTAAGGAACCAATGACAGGAGTAAATTAGCCATTTCAGAACATACGGAATATCCTTATCGGACTGTCAGACAGCAGCAACACTTTAATAATACTACAATCCTGTCTGGAAGCATGAAGGGGTTAAGTGAATCACAATCAGCTACAGCTTTTAATTTGTTCCAGGGCCCAGTTCACAGGACAAATTACAACACAAAACTGAGAGCGTGCATCAGGAACATTCTATTAAAATTCATCAAGATCCAGACATTTTCTTCAAGGAAAATATTCAGAACATTAAAAGGTTTAACTAGTGTTATACATTGATTTAGTGTGCCAAATTTCAAAACAATTCCAAGTATAATCAAATGATATTGTGACAAAGATAATTTCTCAATTTGTACATGATAACTGTAACTGGAAAAGACAAAAATATTTCTCCTTAGATTAATTAAAAAATAAACAGCTTGTTCATAACAGACAGATTAAAGTAAAGACAATGTATAAACAACTAAACGTCCTTAAAATACAAGTTATTTTAAAATCAAAATATATATTGCCAGGCTCCATAGGCTTCACCTACAGTAACAGTCAAATGGAACGCTTTCTGTACACTGTGAGCACAGCTGTCAAAGAATCTGGTCCTCTGAGCCGACGCAGGACCATGATTCCAAGCAGCAGCTGACACCACAGACGCAAACAGGACTCCATCAGCCAGTGATAAAGCCATCAAAAAACACACACACACACACACTAACATCAGAGCTAACACTGTGACACACAATTCATTTTTCTTGATACAGACAAAAGCAGGAACACACACCCAGAGATCCAAGAAGAAATAACTGTGGCAACACTATCCAACAACCATCTTGATGACTGATATATGAGATAAACCCAATGGAGTACAGTATGCGTCACATGTGTACAAACAGACATGCACAAACATATGGGCAATTGTGAGAAGAGAAATACACTAGGGTTGTATTTTTGTATGTTTCCCAAGCCAGAATCTGGACACAGACTTTGTCCCAGTAGTGCACATGTACATGAGTGGGAGAAAGAGAGAGAGAAGAAACAGAGAGAGAGAGAGACAATTTGGATGTTAGTGCTCCTCCCTGCAGTCGTTGGATATATTTACTGAAGAAGACAGACGAGGTGACACAGAAAAAAGGTTTGAACAATCCTTGATTCATTTTTCTGTCCCGATGGTTAACGGCTCTGTCAACATTTCAAAGGTCCTTTCACTGCAAGCACGTTTACCATTACCAATCAAGAGCACAGGCATTAAGATAAATACAAACATTTCACCCGACGATAATTTACTTTCAGGCGGCTACATCATCGATTTCAGCATTATCAGAGTCCGATCAATCCAATTCGAAGCTCTATCCCGAAAAATGGGCCTCTGAAAATTGATTCAAAGGGACAATGATAACCCATTATTACAGAATCAAAATGGCACAGGGTTCAATTGTTTTGCTTTTGCAGTATTTTAACAAATGACCCAGTTCTAATGGAGGCAATGTGGGGTCAGATGTAATAAGATTTCCTGATGCCGGGGACATTGGGGCGTAGGTTGAAAGCAAGGCTAAATCACAATTATCATTATGGATTATGGCGGGATGTCAGTCCTTGCACATGTTAAGGTGACGCCGGGCACCATTCCCCAGCTCAGTAACAGGCCTATTACGATGGCCCTATTAGATCAATGTGTCAATTACTATTACTCAAACTGGCCCTTGGGTTTGAAAGGACACAAAACGACGGGAGATGGAGGAAAGGAGGCCCGGCTCATTTATTCCTCTGACAGGACAAGAAGGTACTCCAGCATGTAAGGAGAAGATGGAGGGGCTATTCCAGATAACAAACATAGTAGTACATGAAAGATGATAATAAAATGTGGGTATTTTTTGGCTAACAACTAAAATTTGGAAATCAGGAGAAGTCGTTTCTTCGTGGTTAAAGATGTAGCTGCTTTGGGCTTTAGTTTTACTGGCAGATGATGAACACATGGTCACTCAGCTTAATCTGGAGGAGTCTGGGCATTTACTTCTTCCCACTGGAACAGAAAATGTACACATTAATGCCTTACTTTGTCTCTGCTAACATTAACTTAATACCGTTCCTAGCTTCTCATGCTCGCATACACGAATAACTGTACCACTCCATCCCTCACATGACCGCTCACTCAGGGCACAGCCGCATGCACGCACGCACACAAAAGGCGGCCCTTTAAGGAGCCGCAGCACTCTTACAACACAGGGTTGCAATAGCAGCGTGTCTCTCAGGTAAGCCTAACAACCCTCATTCACACTTTGACTCAGGTGAAGCGACGTAAAACTGGGTCAGGGGATGGACGACCTGCATTGTTTAACATGCCTCTCTAGACAGACAGGTATCCACCTTAGAGAGGGTAAATACCTGGAGTTATTTCCTGGAGTTAGTCAGAACTGAAGAAGCCTCTTAGACTTTCAACATTTCTCTCTGTTTTTTTTCAAAGTTCCCTTGACTGCCAAATGAGGCACCCATGCATGGGTGTGTCAGAGCCTTCACTTAATATTTACAATGTCAGTATTTATATATGCACAATGCCTCACATTTTCTGTCTGTATCTGCATAATAAATGCAGTAACATGTAGGAAATTCTGAAATCATTCTTTCTTTTCATGTGTCATAAAAGAGACACAATAAAATAGGATTTTGGTTTTATATCAAATAAATATCAAATGCAATGTATATTAAACAAATAATTGTATTGTATAATTGCAAAATGTGTGAATCAAATCAAAGCACATGTATCAAATCATCCTCTCTGGGTGAGATGCACACCCCTACCCACAATTAAATATGAGAGAAGTGAAGTGACAAACATTGAGGCCTTTACAGAATGTTAGGTTGCTATGCGGAACAGTAACCTGAAGGCATACCTGCTGAATCCATCAGCAACTGGACCGGCTTTACAACACACTCTGGTTCCTACTTATTTGCCACTATGCTGAAGTAGACCAGATTTGGAAAACAGAACAGGATGTTTAATGTGACTTTAACATCTATGTGTGAGACTTAATTATAGATTATTTTCTGTTTACAATGGTCATTAAGGTCCATTTTGGATGCCCAATCCCCCACTACTGAGCCAATGTCAACAATTCAATGTGTGTACTTCCTCCTTTATGAATAATGTTGGCATGTGTTATTTCAATTTACACATCAATGTTGTGTTAATTCCATGAGCATTTTCCCTCTGGCTGGAGGCTTGGCACAAATCTTTTTTATGAACATGAACTGAACCAGGAGATCAAAACCACACGATTTCATGTGGTTGTATAAAGCAATAATGAGAATTAAAAAGCAGGCACATAAATTCATTTACAAGCAAGGGACGTCATCACATTTCCAACTGGTGCAAGGTTTGAGAAGCTCTCCCAATATGAGCGACAATTACATGCTGTGGCAATGCTAAACAAATACAACCTCTGTTTCGGAAGTCTAGGCTGGCAGTGCTGAAAGAGAAAACCCTCAATCTCCAACTGGGGTCTAATGGACTTCTAAGGAATGGTATTTCCACTGAGGTTCAACTGATATGTGTCTTTGAGTACTAAAACCACAAATTTAACATTACCGCTGCCAACATTCAGCATGTTCCAATTGGAATTTAATTCTGGCCAAAACAGAAATATGATAACGTGACAAAAACTTTCCAATTCAACAAGAAAGACAAACACTTCAAATGTGTTGTCAGTTTAACCCAGATTTACATACTTTGAGAATATTCTAATGTGAATTTTGACCTTGGAAACAGTCAATAACCACACATAATCTGGTGACATTTTACAATAGGATTATTATCCTATAAAGTGTACATACATGCTTTATATGTAATAAGTAATGTGGTTTGTAATGCTTTATAAATCTTTAACAAACAAGGTATAACACAGTTGGCACACATAGATAGGCTCTCAATGTTTGGCAATGGCTTGTTAGTGCTTCCTATTAACTAATCTTGTTAATGTGTTACAACTAATAAATGGCAAGTGGGAGCCGGTCTGTGATATGTAAACCCAGTACAGACATGCAAGTTCATTATTCAGCAATTAAAAAAGGAAATCAGTGTTAGCAACCTTTAGTGTTTAAATCCGTTATCAAGTTCAATCTCATTGTGCAGTGTGTGGAATTATGGGAACCACTTTACAGTGGAAATAAAAATGATGGGAACATATTGTTATTGTATTTGCCATCAGGATAGGGTGTGAAAAAAAAATACAACTTGTGTGATAGCTGTAGTTTTTTTTTTAAATCATCTCACATTTAATTTATCAAAAGATAAAGTGTGCTTAGAATTTTCTCAGTGCTTTTCGTGTGCTTGAAAATTAAGGCTGCATGAAAATTACTGCTACAAATGAATGAGAATATTTGTTTTGTGCAATTCCATCCTTACTGTCTACTCTTACTTTTTACATTAGTCAGTGCAATTCCTCTCATTCTCGGCCCAAACCTAGCACCACTAAACAAACACTGGCCACATCAGAGTCTGCTGAGGGCCTAGAGGGAGCCACAGTCATTTCAGCAAGCTACAGGCAGCAAAAAGTAATCAATGTAGAATGTTCAACCACAGCTCCAGGTCAGTCGAGCTTCTAGAAATACAGTCCTCCACTGGTAAATACTACAGAAAGAGTATAATTGCCAGTGGTTTTGATACTCACATATGGGAGTATTGATATATATTGAACATCCACAGTGAGACCTGAAGATAGTCATTTAGAAAGTCTCTGTGGGGCTGGAGCAGCATCTGCTCTCTCGCACTGTGTTCACACTGCCACAGAAAGAGGAAAAAAAAAATGCAGCTCCTCTGCATCAGTCTCCTCTCCAGTTTTCTCCAACACTTCACTAATTTCTTTTTGACTGGATTATTGCATCCTGCTCTTAATGTGAGACTAATGAGAAACTGCCAATCACTTAACCTGACCTGGTGGTACCAGCTCAGACTTCACCTCAAAGGGACGGAGGCCTGATTGGTAACAGTGCCTAAATGGTAGATTAACATTCACCATTAAGAACGGTGTCTTTCTGATCACAGTCTAGATTTGATGCACATATGATTTTGTAGATAGCAGATCTCCATTGATGTGTGTGGGTGTGCTATGACAATGTTGCAAATATCCATTCCAGAGCGTGACACCAGTGACAGTACACCACCCACCCCTTATATAAAATCCATAAATTCAACCTATCCTTCAATCTTTGACAACAGTGAAGTGGATATTAATATTCATTACCCAAACTATAGCTTGTACTCGATCCAATTTTAGCCATTCTAGCTTTGTGTGCCAGTTTTCTGTCTAAACCAAGTGAAAGCACTTGAAACAAGAAACATCTGGTCAGGGAGGAGTTTGTTCCTTTGCTTTGATATGTCAAAGCTGTGTCTCCATAAATGATGAGTTCACTTTGTCTTTTATCTGCTTATACATACAGATTGGAGTAAGTGGTCAGTTTCAAGCTAGAATAAAAACTGTGTCTTCAAAGTAAATGACTAAAAGATTATTTCACCAGGGGCTAGAACTTGTGTCCAGTCTTTACAAAAACCTCCCTAACTGTTGGAGGTCCAAAACACATACCAACTGTTATCTATGCAATTTGTGCACAACTGAATTGTTATTTTTACACTAGTGTCACTCTGTAGCCAAAACAACTTAGGAGAACTGTTTGGAGGCCACAAACTGCGATGGATGACATGAGTAGTCTAATTGGTTAATGACCAGTTAAAACCACTCTTGAGTTATATGGCCCTCCAGTCTGCGGGAGAAGGGATGATCAAAGCAGGATTCTGCCCGAGGGACCAGAAGCAAGGTTAATCCATGACTGGATGAGTGTATGTTAAACGCTACTCACGTCCCAGTAGTCCATTTTGCACAAGTATGCCTTATCATGTAAGATGTGGCAAAGAGAAAATGCAATGAACTAAGTAGACACAAAGAAACAATAATGCTGCTTTGACAAATGCATCTCTGAACCTTGCCAGATATTACTTGAAAGAGCTGACATTACACATACCATACTCAGATAATTTTCTAGTGCAAAATTCATGTAATGTTAGCATCAACTGTTTTGAGATCCTAATCAACTTCTAATCAACAGATCCAACAAACTCTCGTTCCTTCAGGTGGTAAAACTTCTCACTCATGATTGTAAACACAGTAATATTATTAAGCCATATCTTCAATACAAAGAAAGAAAGACTGGCATTGCTATTAAAAAAAAAACCCAATTCTGGAATGGTTAGATATATTTGTCCTTAAATCAGTTCACAAGCTTTTTCTATGAACTTTCAAGTAGATCTTTTGCCATTTATAAATGATTTCTTACTTTGAGACACTTGATAAGTATGGGTCCTGGTAAGAATTGTCAGTGTTACTTTACAAAGGCACTGCTCCAATATCTTCCATTCAAAACCTAAGGAAATCATATTAGTACGGTTTTATTCTTGGTTAAATGTAAAGAGGAAAGGGAAAGTTTGAACTCTCGTAAAATAAAATATTAATTACAGAGGGCAGGTTTAGGGAATGGGGATGTGGTTAAGGTTTGAAAAGTCATTACTAATCATTCAGCCTGTCGGGTGTGTTTATATGCACCACTTCCAGTAGTACTGAGTTTAATCTGGCCTCCTATTTGAAGGGAGAAAACAGCCGAGGCAGAACACATTTTCGACAGACATAAAACAGACATGCAAGTCAAAATAAACGATGTGGAATGGAGCCTGAACTGTGCAGACCTGCCTATGCACTGAACTAGTGTATATACATGTGGGGCAATGAAAAGGGGAAGTGGGAGACCAGATTACAGCCACTCTCATTTCCATGCAGAAGCATTCCAAAACAGTACAGGTATGATTTCATCAGGAAAAAATTTCAGTGGAGAACAAGACATTCCTGGCCACAATATTTGAGGACTAGTATTCAGGATTCTAATCTGCTGTGACAGTTTTCCTGAATAAGGAGAGCACCATTACTATAAGCAATACAACTTCACAACAAATATGGAGTCACTTTCATATTCTTGTTACGTCACTGCTGGTAGCATCTGCCTTGAGAAAACCATGTGTGTGAGTGCGTGCCCATGGGTAGTCATAATGTGACAGAAAAGAACACCATAACCTCATGGTGGATAAAAAGCATCACTTCCCTTAATCCCCTTAATCTGGTGGGTCGCTTTATACAAATGCTTGGTGATTTCCATTTCATACACATTAGAAGACAAATACATCCGGTCTACAGAGAAAAACCTGTTATGAAAATGCACTGAAACACAAGGGCTTAGTGCAACAATGGGCTTTTGCTGTCAAACGTGTGCGTCTGCATGGGCTTAGTAGATTTTGCTACTGGCAAGCATGAAATTAACAAGCTGCAATATTCAACAACAGAAATTGAAGAATATTTTAATTTACTGAAAATGGCCACATTTATTTCTTACAAACATCATTTTTTTTAACCTCACAGAGCTGAATGAAGAATACTTTTGGAGACAAAAATCAAAACTTAAGTAACTTGGTCTCATCTTCTTCAGTATTCAGGAAAATTGCTGCATCCACGATTTGAATTTGGGAAAATTTGTTTTTTTTCCACATTTGAGTTGAGGATGAGCTGTGCGCTTCCCAAAATATAGCTCACGATAGGTTTTCTTGACAGATTACACTGTAAAATAATGGTAAGTCTTTGCAAAAGAATAATCAAGTAATCATATTTAATTGCTCAAAAGGTTTATAACATGCCATATATACAGGGGAAATAATTATTTGATCCCCTGCTGAATTTGTAAATGTACCCCCTTACAAAGAAATGAACAGGTTTATTTTGACAGAGAGAGACAAAATATCAAAAACGAAATCCAGATATCCAAATAATTAAATAAAGGTTGTAAGTGAATTTGTACTTGATTGAGTGAAATAAGTATTTGCTCATTTAGAAAAAACATGACTTAATGCTTAGTGGAGAAACAGAGCACAGAGGTCAGACGTTTCTTAGTTGGCCACCAGGTTTGTGCACACCTGAGGAAGGAATTTGGTCTACAGATACTCTCTAAATGCTGACAGTTTTGAGGCTGTTGCTTGGCAACTGGAAGATTTTCTAAGGGATTAAGGTCCGAAGACTGGCTAGGCCACTCCAGGACCTTAACGTGCTTCTTTTTGATCCGTGACCCATCTTCAGTATTCTGACTGAAGCCAGGAGGTTCTCAACCAAAATTCTATGGAACATGGCCCCATTCATTGGTCCCTCAATGCGAAATCTTCCTGTACCCATAGCAGAGAAACAGCCCCAAAGCATCATGTGTCCACCTCCATGTTTGACAATGGGGATGGTGTTCTTGGGGTCGTATTCAGCATTCCTCGGCAAGTCGAGTTGATACCAAAGAGCTCAATGTTGGTCTCATCTGACCACATCACATTGTCACGAGCCTTCTCTGACTCATTCAGGTGTTCATTGGCAAACTTCAGGCGGGCCTGTACATGTGCCTTCTTGAGCAAGGGGACATTGAGGGCACTGCAGGATCTCAATTTATTATGGCGAAGTGTGTTACCAATGGTTTTCTTGGTGACTGTGGTCCCAGCTCCCTTGAGATCATCAACAAGCTCCTTCCATGAAATGCTGGCCTGATCCCTCACCTTTCTCAGAATCATCCTTACCCCATGGGGTGAGATCTTGCATTGAGCTCCAGAGCAAGGGGCGATTGACTGTTATGTTGTATTTCTTCCATTTTTGAATTATCATGCCAACAGTGGTCTCTTTCTCACCAAGCTACTTGCTGACGGCATTAGAGCCTTGTGCAGGTCTACAATCCTGTCTCAGACATCCTTTGACAGCTCCTTCTGACAGCTAACGATTATTTTCATAATCGAGTAATCTGTCGAATTATCTTCTCGATTAATCGTTTGGTCCATAAAATATCAGAAAACCATAAAAAATGTTGCTCAGTGTTCGTCAAACCTGGAAATGATGATGTTCTCAAATGTCTTGTTTTGTCCACAAACCAAAATGATTAACTTTTTATGATTTTCTCTGTTATCCAGACAAAAGAAATGAAGAAAATACCCACATTTAAGAAGCTTAAACTATCGGAAATCTTGTTTTAATCATGAAGAAAGCTTCAAACCGATTAATCGATTATCAAAATCGATTATCAAAATCAAAAATCAAAAGTTGTAGATTAATTTGGTAATCGATTAATAATCAATTAATCGATTAATTGGTTCAGCTCTAGCCTCATGGACACAAACGGTCAATAAGGGTCAGAATTATTGCTGTTGGTAGGGTATCAAATACATTTTTCATTCTCGACCAGTCACAAATTCAGCAGGAGATCAAATAATTATTTCCCCCACTGTATTATATACCATTTTACCAAGGGTTCTCACCTGGCTTGCAAAAGGCACTGCACTCACCCACTCAATTGCTGTGAATTGTCCAGAGTTTTTCCTGTATGGATCTTCTTATATGGGCTTACTCTGACTTTCAAGAAAATTGCTTCAAATAAGTTCCACATGCTGACTTGGACCTGCCCAGGTAGTCTTTAATTACCTGGCATTCACTTAATCATATACAATACGATACCTTGACTGTTCAATTTAAATGATAAACTGTGCAGCCAGTCTTTAAAATTAATAATTAATTAAAACATTTATATTAATTTATTTCCATAGTCCCAAACAGAGATATAGAAACAAAAGGTGGATTATATTTAGCCATGCTCGTCTAACTGGTGCAGCACACCAGCGTTGCACTAGACAGCCAGACGCTCCATGTCGCACTGCTGCTACTTTCTTCCAAATGGAACAACAGTATGATCTCTGACCACCAGGCCACTACAAGTGTTGCCAAATCCACACTGCTGACTTCATATTTCAATCAGGATTATCACTTTAAATGCTGTTAGATAAAAAAAGTTGGAATAATTGGAATAATTTGTCATGCCATTCCAATCATTACTCATCCAAGTAAATGGTTGAATCATGAATGAGCAATTCTGCCTCTTAAAAAGGAATATGGGGTTTCCTTAAAAAAAAAAAATTACAGTATGAGACAAGACTGATAGTGGACTTTCATGGCATAAACCAGATAAAAGACCAGAAAAAGTTCTTCCAGGAAAGAAATTCTAAACAGTGATAATTATCCGTCATATCTGTATATCCATATGTATTAGTCAAAACCTCAAAATAGTAATCTGCACAGTAAAAGAGGACTATACTGGTGAAAAGAAAAAGGGACCACATCCTCTCGGCATCTGGAGATGTTGTGGGGGTAGGGGGTGGTCGGAGGTTGGAAATGTCACTGACAGTTCCCAAACTCCAGAGAACAAAGCACACTTATTCATCACTGAACTTTTGCCCAAGAAGTGTGTGCACTCAAACTCTGACAAACTGTGAATTTGTGTGTCTGTCTTGGCCATAAAATTTACATTCACTCAGAGCGAGTGAGAGAGAGAGAGAGAGAGAGAGAGAAAGGCAGAGAGAGAGAGAGAAAGACAGAGAGAGAGGAGGGGGGAGAGAAAGAGAGGAATAGAGAGAGAGAAAGAGAGAACCGCCCTGAATTTTAATACCTATGGATGTAATTAAATGAAATGAAAATAATAACAACACAAGCAGGGGAAGGAAACAGAAATCCTTTCCAGAAATGTGACCAGACATACCAAAGTCTGCAATGGCACCAGCATTCTTTACTAATTCTCAAAGCCCACTGGCACTGGTGCAAAGAGTGGAAGGGACGCATATGGAGCTTTACTGTCAAGAAAATCACTGGATCCATACATTGTTTGGACTTAACGCATAATCCTTTCCATTGATAAAATTATGTTGAGTGTGCCTGGCTGGAAATCCACAAGTACAGGGCTTCAGCACACATGCTTTTTCCCTTCTCTGGTTTTCCTTTAATTTGCAAATCTTGTAATCTAAGCCTAGAGCTGACTGACCCAACTTCTAAACCAGCACTGCTGTAGCAGCCAAGGCTCCAATCTGTTTTCCATTTAAGTGTCAAGACGGCATCCTTTTTGGTGGTTAACAAAAGCTGTTATTTCAAAATGATTATATGCTAAAAATTGTGTGAGGACCTTAGTAAGTTTATGAACAGGCCCAATGGAAAGTACAGCGCTGCACCCGGAAGCCTTTTTCCTTCTCATCTTTGACCAGAGTGTTATTTACCAAGCACTTCTGTAGGGGGAAGAACCAGGCTATGCCATTCAGCCAGAGGTCAGGGTTTCTGATTTTCAACACAGTGCATGTTTTCAGCATTAGTGTCGAGCGACGCCTGGGTGATTTGCCAAACCATCAAAACACTGCCTGTCTCAGAGTCAGTGAGGACATAGGAAAAGCAGAAGCAACCGTAACGGTGTTAGAGAGACAGGGGCGGTAGTCCCTGGAAAACATCAAGAAAGTGGTCTCCATCAAGACCCAGCTGAAGTCAGACTTCCTTATTTCATTTCCCTGGGAGGATATATCGAGTTAAATTTTGTGTTGCCCTGGAAAAGCAGCATTTGACTGGGGGAGGGGGGAATAAGGGGAGGGCATGAAGTGGGTATGAGGAGAGGCGTGCAGGATGCCTTGGGGTCTGTCACTTTTTAAATTAACTTTTCCTTCACTAAACAAAGACATGACATCCCCAGAATCCTAGAACCTAGGAAATTCAAGGATCGCCACATCTGTTTCTTCTTCATCTGCCAAGAGGAGGTTCAGGTACTGTAGCATTCTGACTGAATCAGGTGCTAAGCCCACATCACAGCACAGCTCCAGTTGGGTGGATGTGAATGGGTCATCAAAAAAGTCGGGTGTCCTTTGCTGTCTTTTATTAACTGTAAATTACTCTCAGATATAGGATTTGTACTTCATAACGATGAAAAAAAGTGAAAATAACCCCCCCACCCCCACCCCCACCACACACACACTTCTGATTGAGAAAACAGACAGACCATAGTGGTTGCTTTAGTCTTTTAGTTTCATGTCAGTGTACATTTAGGCGGAACTACACTGAAGATTGCCTAAGGCTGTATATGTCCAAGTACTTCATCAGTAAATCACACTTTATCATCATGTCAATTAAAAGCCTAAAAATCAAAGAACACAAGAGTTTGAGTTACCTAGACAGGTGTATGATGTGCTTTTCCCACACTGCTCAGTATGAGCAAGTCATTGTGAGCAGATACCAGGACTGAAGTGCACTACTACAGTGCCTGCCTGCCTGCATCGTGTTATGACCAACTTAAGGTAATGAATAATGCACAATTCTACACATTCTTGTGTTGCTCCCAGAAAACTGTTAAAACACCTAGAATGAAGCACTATATCTATATCTGACCCTGTGGGTTCCGAAGACAGTTGAATTTTAAGCAAAGGAGACAAAATTCTGTGGAAATGATAATTCCTTACATTAGACAATGTACTACACTGTGGCATCACTCAGGGTTTAACTTAAGGCCCTTTTCAGTTTATATGCTTTTAGCATACAGCTTTGCACTACAGACAAATGTGGTGTTATTTTTTCGTATTACTCCATTTTGTGTTTTTCCATATTGACAGGAAGTGTTGTAATAATACCAAAAGTCAAATTCAATGGGCAAAATGTAAAAAGGTTCATGTCAACAGGATACGTTACTGTGATGACTGTACTCACCCAGAGGACCCTGTGCTCTTGCAAACCCCCAGGAGGGGCCGCTTGTCAGCAAATGTGTCGCTCTTCAGAGGACCTGAGGAGGAAGAGGAGTCACAGAAAGAGGCAGATGAGAAAACTAATAATCCGCACACAACAAAGGGGGACATTCTTTACAACAAACCTCTGAGGCCTCTAGTGTTGACCACCCTTATTCAACAGGCTGCCTATTACCAAGACAGGAAATGTGCTGATTACATTACTACTGTTGCCCTGTAATTCAATTATGGTCATCAAACTTTTTTTGATGACCCCACTCCATTTTGCAAGACAGTGGACCATAACACTGGATCCACAAGATTTTAGGGGTTTACAGTTTTCCAACTGTAACAGCTGAAAAAAATCTTCAGAAAGTTGACACCGAGTAAGATTCTCTGTCTGTCTCCTTATTGGTGTTTGGGTTTCACTGGTGGAATTACGGAATAAAAGTTATCAGGCATATAAAAAAAATCATTGATAGGATTTATCCCATATGTTTCCTAACTTTCCTAACTTTGTCATTCTTTAAGGCAACCAAAGGATGAGGGGATTGAGAGAATGGGGGTGCTTAGATTGAGGAAGATGTTACCCTTCTGAGGACTGTAATTTGAGGCTTGACAGTAATCAGGCTGAGTTCCTGTGGTATGGCGTGAAGGCAAAAGTGCCTTCACTACCAGCCTTTAACACACTCTTTTCTTCTTTCATGTTTCTGTCATCAGACATGATGGCTTCTTGAGATATTGAGCCATAACATAAATATGACTCATAGTGAAATGGTGCATTCGCTAAAAACTTACTGGAAAAAATGGCAGTTGCATTGACTGAGAAACTTTTGATTTAATTTCTACTGTAAAAGAACATCAACTCCTCATGGAGAAAGTGTGGGAGCATCCCAAGTGTGACGATATGTTGTAAACACCATGAAGAATGTGCAAACGCATTTACTCCCAAAAACCAGTACTTCCTACACTATTCTAGGAAAGGGAAAGTTTGCCTTATTACATTTAACACCTAGTTTCGGGCATTTCCATGTCCGCCCACCCACTGCATTGCATCCCATACAATTGGCCTTTTAATGGCTCACCACAGTGCAACAGTGTTTGCGCCCTAGCAGATTGCAATCAGTGTCCTTCCCTTCAGTAGTACAATTCATATTTATTTTCTGCTGAGAGAATTGCTCTCCTCATGTGTCGAGGCTATCTGCTGCTTCTTATTACTGCGGTTTGCTTTCATCCACTTCCAGCGCTCTTTAAATGCTGCCATTGTGCGTTGTTAAAATCTGCCAAAAGAACGGAACATGGATGAAGAACAAAAAGGCGATTTTCTCACCAAAGAAATGCCACAAACCAACAAGGCTACATTGGCAGCTTTCACAGCACTGATTGGCACCTGCAGAGATTAAATTTAAACTCCATGTCTGGAAAGGATCTAATCAGTGGAAAAAACTTGTCCAAAATATGAACACTGGTAATAATACAGCTCTCAACTTTCCTGTGTATGAAAATGACAACACAACTAGAGCATTTATTTGTAGACTGTGTGAATTCAATTACTTGAGGAGCCAGTTAATATGATAAGACGATAACTGGAAACATTAGGAGAGTAAGCTTTTGTGCACGCAAATATATTTACATAATTTTCACTTTTAAAAATAATATTACTGGATGGCGCCAACTTGTATTAGGAGACAGTTAGCATGCTCCCCGAGCAGGACTCAGTCGTGTGCATTTCAAATTAAATCTACAAATCAGTTTGCTTCTCATTTTACTGGTTTTCGTGTGAGATCATGAAAAATAACTTAAATTTACATACATTCTTCTAAGAGATTAATGAAATGCTTCATGCATGGGGACACTAATGCTGGAATTGCATTAATTAATAAATCCTTAACTTCTCCTAAGTGTGCAACAACATGAATGTATAAACATCTGAAATATACTGATTGTAGCACACACTCAGCCACGTTGGAAAGTATTGGTTAGCTGTAGCTTAGCTTAGCTACCATGAATAACAATGTAATAGGCATGTACATTACCCACCATGTTAATGTACAAAGCTGAGGTTTTCTTTTGTAGCTGCCTGCAGATTTCGTTCATTTGAAGCAGCGGAATACTTAAAGAGGTATGTTTTTTAAAACGTCATTCTAAGGGTTGACATTATGTCAAGACAAAAGCAACACCTATTTCAGATATGCTTGACAGAATTGCATGGCAACTGAGTTATAGTCCAAAAGTATAATAATGCAATTTAACCCAATTTTTAAACGTTCAGCAAAAGACTATGTGTGCATAGAAATGTTACTGCTTAATCTGTTGCCATAGCATTTTGTTACAATTCTTTTCGTCATTGAACAAACCTTTTAAACAACACCACCACAGAGTCAGCCAACATAAGGAGGAAAAATAAGGGACAAAATGTCACTGCTCAAATACTGAAGGCATCATTATTCAATACTACTGTCTATAAATGTAGGTTAATCACATAACTGTCAGCCTTCCTGTATGACTGCTTTATTCTGCTGCAAAATGGTATCTACAAAGAAGATCATGCTGACTTAAGAGAGGCTGACAACTAAAATTTTCATCACATTTTAATGTTTTGGGAATCTAGAATAGAAGCACCTCATACAGACAGAGGAAGACAAAACAATCTGGGACAACACATGGTGTAGGTTACAATTAGAGTAAACAATTCAGTGAACCAGGAAATGCATAGCATCTATAACATGCAACACTATGTGAGAAAAAAAAAATATTAAGAGATTTAGATTTAGAGGAGGTAAAAAGAGGCTGCTGACAGAACAGTGAAGGCACAGTGAGAGGTTTCCAGCTGAGCTTTGGCAGCACTGATTTCAGAGGCTTTCCACCACTGACTCAAGGCAGGCCAACAATAATCGTAGACTGACATGAACATTAGGATGAGGCAGCAGGGAGCACTCTTTAATTTTAATGATATAGCACCACTTAAAATGCCCACAACCCAAAACTACATTAGGATGAGCCATACGAAATTTAATTTTAAGTGTCGACCTTGAATGCTGAAATCAAGTTAACCAAAGTGGGATTTATGTTCTTCCAGGATAAAATTATACAGAAAAGCATTCATTTTTAAAAGTTCCCTCTCCCTTGGTGGATTTAGAAGATGAAGATGAACCTAGTGTTAAAACATCAAGTTAAGGGAGCCTTTTTGGTGGCAGTTTAAGTAAAAAATAGCTGACTTTCCAAATATTGCTCTTGTTGTGTCGTCTTAGAGCTGCATAGTAACAAGGATGTGGAACAGATAGAGGGATGTGGCCCTTAAAAATATAGCTGGGGTTCTTTTTCACTAGTTTGTCACTAATGAACCACTCTTATACATGTTTTGTAAATGGGCTCTCCAATGTTAGCCTGGTAACCTCAGTAACAACAGGAAGTGATTGCTTCCAGCAGAGAAAGTCCTGCACATAACTCCTTCGAAACCACAAATTTATTGTTTGGTTTTTGAACTATATAAACAAACAAGATATAACCCAATTAATTTGGACGTTTTTTCTTTTTTGGACAAAGGCAGGATAGCTGTTAGCCAATATAACCAGCTGCTGACTGGAACGTCTTATCCACTGTACAGACATGAGAGTGGTATTGATCTTATCCAACTCTGCTTACTTTCACAAACTGTCGGAGCCTTGCCCTTAAATCTGAAAAGTATTTCAACTCCCTGGAGTGTCATCATGAACTACAACTGAATAAACATAATAAAATAATTTAAGCAATATGATCCCACTTCAACACAAATGCAATGAATACAATATATATATATATATGTATATATATATATACATACATATACATATACATATAAAAAATGAAAAATTTACTTATCCAACTGACAAACAGGCAGTTACCTAAGAATTTGGCAATATTACCAATTTAAAAATGACCCAGGGCTTATTTGAAATAAAACAAAAGTGAGCTTTATGGTTAGTAAATCTGTTTCCAAACAGGAATAAGGTACAAAATATACTCACTGATATATGGGGCTGGCAGAATGTGAGCAGCTCGCACAGGACCATGGCGCACCGAGAATAGCTCTTGGGCTTCCCCAGCCAACTGAAAGACATTTATGGTTTTAAAAATGATGTTAGTTCATATATTAGTTCTATTAGGGACAAGAGACTGTTTGCACTTGAGAATATACACCAACATTAGCCTTCATCCTAAAACACAGATATTATACAATCCAGATGTGTGTGTATATGTTATGGTATAAGCTGTCTCAATTTAAAGGAGCCCTGTGGATTTTTTTCAAACTAACAATAGTTATTGTTCATAGTTGTTGTTAGCAAATGCATTGTGCACACACTAGAGGTCAAACTAATTTAAGATGCATAACATTCATCATAAATCAGTTTTTGAATATGTCATATCCTGCACTATTTTCATTTCCTTTCAAATCATCTGCAGCCCATAAAAACTTTAAATCACAGGTGACCGGATCAGGATTATTTTCTTCAATAGGAGGGAAATAATATTTGAACATTCGATCAAGCATTTGTAGTTTTTTTTTAGAATAATTTGAAGCCCATTTACACAAACTGAATGTGGCTAACACTGTTGTCTCACGGCAAGGAAGTTGCTGGTTCATGTCCCGGTCCAATCTTTTCTGTGTGCATGTTCTCCCTGTGTGGGTTTTCTCCAGTTTCCTCCCACATGTCCAAAAACATGCAGAGGTCAATTGGACACTCTAAAGTTCCCATAGGTGTGAGAGAATGGTTTTTTGTCTCTAGATGTTGGCCCTGTCTGGGGTGTCCCTCGCCTTTCATCCTATGTCAGTGTGTGTTTGTGTAATATTTTGATAAACACATCACCTTTATCTGATTCATAAACAATTATCTTCAATGTGCATCGTAGACTCGACTGCATCATGTGGAGTATAACTTGTGAAAAGACCATGAAGGAACATACATATGAGGGTGCTTTTTCTAAAAACAAAAAATAACAACAGACCAAAAGGACAAATGGCCATTTGTTCACACTGTAAGAAAAATAATCTACTCCAACTGTGTGTGGAATCGAGTCGTCATAGATGGAGACAGGGGTGGGCAAAGGAGGAGGATGGGGAACAAGGGCGGTCTCGTGGTTAGAGACCCAGCCAAACCACAAACTAAAATCTACTGTGGACAGAATAAAAGGCCCAGCGGCATCACACTGAAATGAGCTTCCTCCACTTAATGTGGCAGAGCCAACAAGGAAGGGCTGGGGATATGAGTTAATGCCAAGTGGGCAGGAGTCCCTTGATGTCTCTGTCCCAGACTGACTGTATGCATGAGAAACACACTGTGTTACCAGTGTGTCCAACTACCTCTGATTTTGATTGCACAGTCATTCAAAGATAAAGAGGGAGAAAGAGAGAGGCATTAACTGAATGTTCAACAGGTTTTTGATTTAACTTTGTAAAGCGGGTGTGTTTCTATCATAAGGTTCCATTAGACAACCTCTTTCTGACACAATAAGGGGAAGTCTGCAGGAAGTTAATGCAAGTCTACGTCATGTCAGTAAAATTGGCAGGTGAGAAAAAGAGTGTGTATGCATGTGTATGTACAGTTAGGTTAGGCTGTTTGTTAGTGAATATATCCCCCTATAATGGCAGCAACGAAAAAGAAATTACTCAACTGACAGCAGCGGCAAATGAATGTGCGTCAATGTAACATCCTCTGGAGTCACAACTGAGTGCCTGTGTGCATGCCTGCACTTCGAATTTTGTTATCTGCATCGATGCTAATACACCTAAAAAAACCTATATGGCGTGACCATTCAGATACAGCTAGCATGCCAATGTAAACAGAACACTCTCTACTCTTTACTTAGTTGCAGAAAGTACTACTGACGTAAAAAAAACAACAGTGTTGAAAAGTCAACGCAAGGATTTAAACTAAAAGCAAGTGCTTAAGGAGCTTCATCAAACCCACAGTCAAGTTGTGGCGGACAAGAACCAATCAGGTCACACCTGGTGTGGTAGGTATTAGGTATATCTGGAGGAGAATTTCTGCATTTATAAATGAAAATGTGTGTGTAAAACCAAAGGGTCTCAGTTTAGTTTGTTTTATGAGAGTTCAATATGACAGCTATGAATGTCTCTGTTATTTAACTAATAAAATACTTCCGATCATCCAATAGCTTTGATAATAAAAACAAGTGCATTCCAGAAATGCAAAAGTTGTCCTTTTGTTGCCTTTCTGGTCTGTATTGCCGCAGACATATAACCACCATGTATCAGTTGAGGCTGCATGTGTTCATAAGAGATGCCAGTGTATTAGGTCAATGGCCCGTGTGGCTCTCGGCATGTGTAATGGCACATTGTTCTAAGCGCAGAATGCCCCACTTTTGTGACTCTTTTTATGCGTTAAATTACACTGAAGCCAGCATTATCACTTTACTAGTGATTTAATCTGTTTGTTTTAAGTCTTTAAACCCATCTGAGGGGATGATCGCTCTTTTGTGCAATTAGTAGCCTTTTCAAAGTGGCGGATTTGGAGCTGCATTTTTATTCAAAGTGCTTAAGGCCCAGCAGTGGTAGATTAACACTGGAGACATGAGCAGGTTTTACAAGCATGGATAGCAGGACTAAAAAGAGGCTGGCAGCAGAGTGGGATTCTTACACAGGCAAATGGACGTGCAAGGGAATAATGGAATTTGCTGGATTAAAGTAAAACGAGGGGAGGATGTGCAGGTTAATGCGTGGGGTTATTGTACATTACCCCACTGCTCATCCTCATCTAACATGGCTCTGTGTGACATCTCCGTAACATTGCCACCATCACATTAGTGGCCTCGCATATGCAATATGCCAAATTGCTTTCACAAAGTTGTTTTTTTTTCCTGCATAGTTATTCATTATATTCATTTCATTTGTGGCTTTGAGGCTTTTGTGAAATCACAATGTCTGCTCTTCTGTTTTAATCTCTCAAATGTAATGCCATAAGCTGTGAACTGATATCTGGGCCATATTCACAAGTCAGTACGCCCACTAACACAGTGCTAGACATATTGGGAGGTTTGGAAGGAGCAGGTGCTTTAGGGATCATAGACCAACAGGTGCCAACACACAATATTAAAATTCAGTGCACAAGCTTGGACTGACGCAGAAATTGCGTACTCACTGTGAGGTAAGGCATTCAGAAATGAACTCAACTATTTAATGGGATAGTCCAGGTTGTTTTTGCAGCATGGCTGTATGATGTACTGCCACCTCATAAAATCTATGCCAAGAATATTGCTCACAGAGAGCCTTTTCCATCTGAAAAAACTGAAAAAGTGTCACATATAAGCCTCTCTCCATACTGCACCAAAGTCAGGCTCATAGTTATGTTATCATAGATAAAACACATCTTCATCACCGTCATCATTTCCAGCAATTGTTTATAAATGAATTAAATCTCACGATCTCTGTGGGATTATCAGATGTTTACACTGTTGTACACAAACACCAATGCTATCACTTACACAAACTGCATTAAGAGACCAGATTAAGCAGTATGGGAGAGATGTGGGTGTCCACAGTACAAGGCACCACTAGAAATAATTTACCTTCCATCACTAGACTTAAGAAAACTAAGTACATTTGATTTGAAAGCATTAACTTATATCATTGTGGTATCCTCATCACATTCTAAAAAAGAACTATTTATCTTCAGCAACTTAAATAAGACCATAACAAACTGCAACTCTCAATATACCTGGGCTGATGCATTTGTTTTGATGCATTTTATTGCAGTTTATTGGTATATGATGATCGGTTGACTGAAAATTGTGCATTTAATACACTTTAATATAGAATGATTCTATCTATTCCGGTGGTAGAATTTATCATACAAGTATGGCCCCTGCAATGTCCATATGTGCAATAGTCACATCATGGGTAATGTTAAGGTCAATTGCAACAAATACCTGCCTTGTTTAAACAAAACATGCAAACTAACTTGCATGTCTGTTCTATAAAATAAGTGATGAACCATAATGTATGTATTGAACTCCAGATTAAGATCTTCTCTTTGTTACATGAGTTTGTGACAAGCAAACTACAGATGAAGAACATATGTGACTGTCATTCAATTGCACCTGCAACTGACATAGAAGATTTGCTGAAAATATTACAGCACTGTTGCTTTTCATCAAAAAGACCTGGGTTCACAACACGTTTTGGAGAACGGCCGCACTGCATGTGTTTGGGCTTTCTCCAGTTTCCTTCCACAGTCCAAAATCATGCAAGGGTTAACTAGACACTCTACATTGACTGTGAGAGGGTTTATCTCTATGTGATGGACTGGCAATCTATGTCAACTGGGATTGGCACTAGCAGCCACTAGCAGTGGAGGACACATTTTGTACATATTTTAGGGCTCTGCTAATGTTAAAGAAGCTTATTTTCATCATTATTGTTCTTTTCTGTCCAGACAATACACCCCCCCACTAATTCTACTCCAATAATTCTGTATCACTCAAGAAACAGTATATCACAACTACTATATCATACAAAGTCTTTACAATATTGTACAGACCTAGAAGCATCTGAAATTGAATCACCTTTTGTGTCAGCTCGTCAGAATTAAGTATATATTTGGTACTACGTCGCCAGACAATAGCTACTACACATTTCCCAACTGGAGTAGATTAAAACCAACACAGAACTTTCTTGGACTGTATAAATCCTCTACAGACAACTATTTTCAGCAGAAAGCATTTTGCTGAAATAAAAACCACAAATACACATTAGCAGAAAAAGGAAGCTTTGTCACTGTTATAAATGACATCCACAGACATTCATTTTTAATAACTTCAGTGTCTGTATTAAGGAGAATGTTTCATTTTTATTTCATACCACATACAGAGACCTCTCAGGCCTAAACCTGGATTACGGACTTAAAAATATTTTTGTCTCCAGCACATGCATTAACACTGACACTCGCCGCAGACATCTGTCTACCCAGCCGGTCATTTCATCTCAACACGTATGCAGACAGACAATTAGTCCCTGACAGTCTGCCTCTTATCAGGCGGTGGCGCATGACACCTCTCCAGCATGAGGCGACAGTGATCTTCATCGCCTAAACACCTCTGTCAGCATCCATATGACCAGTCAGACGTCCCCACCTCACCAGTGTGTTAAAGCGTGTGTACACGAGTGTGTTCAGACTCTGCTGGGCCATTACAGAGGGTGTCGGCTTAGCAACTGTCACAAACACTTCACAGCCACTCAAGAGCCAGAAAGCGAAGCACATCCAGTGCTTACTTAAAACCGTGTGAAAAAAAACACAGCCCAGAATCCTACTGTAAACTTTAAAAACTGAAAGAAAACAATGGGGAAGGACAGCATGTGATAAGAGACCAGGGTGACTGGAGCGAGTGTGAATCACTCCTGCTGAAATGCACAGCAACCTCACAGTATATTTTACTGGGTGTGTGTAGTGTGGTCAAAACAGCTGTAATCCTCTGCTCGACCATAATAACTGCAAGAGAAAATCTTCAAACTTCAAGTTGCCAAATCACAGTAGCCAATGTGTGTTCACGGCTAACGTCAAAGAGTGTGTTGCTTTACCCACAGCCCTGGGATGTTTACAAAGAGACTGATTAAGGACTTCGGCATGTTTAGATCTCACAGGATGTATGTGAAGTTTGCATGTTTCAGTGACAGCCCCTTCATGAAAGGTGATACTCGGTGAGCGAAGGCTTCACAGCGTTGTGGGTAATTTGTTAAGTCATGGAGTAGACGAAATCGTCTAATGATTTTCCAAAACTGACTGACTTAAAAGACATGGACTTGCAAAATGAGAAATTCTGTATCACCCAAACTAAAATGTGGCAGTTCTCAGGTTTAACAAGCCAGTTATGAGAACCTTTGTATAGAAAAGTGCATTTCAAAATACAACTTGAAAAACTGATGAAAAAGAACACTTGTGTAGCAACTATAGTCTGTAAATGACTTTTTGACATTTGTTTTGATTGGTTTATTTAACATATAATTTAGCCTCTGTGGTACACATCTGATCTGTAAATAACAGAGGTCACGTTAACCCAAATCGCCTTCATCATTGCTGTATAACCAGATAATCAAAAGGTCTCCATCTTGTGGCCACATTTAACATTACATGTGAACTGGAACTGGAATAGCATACATTATTCTATGTACAGAATAGAAATATGAATGGACATCATTCTGTTTACAGTGTTCATAAGTAGATGATGTTAAAAGACTATCCACACTATCCAGTTCAGCAGTCCTGCAACTAAAACTTAACATAAATTGTAATGCAAATTCTTCTTGGCATCGCTGTGTGGTACTTTCCACTGGTGTAATTTGTGGTGTTACACAGGACTTTAATTTGCTCTACAACAAGTCTCCTTTTTGTAATGACCTACAGATCATTAGAAGTTACTTCATACTGTCATTACCTCTGTGAAGAAGTTGTGTTTTTGGCCACGTTGGTCTGGGGTGGTCTGTCTGACTTTGAGCAGTGTAACTCACAAAGTAAAGAACATATTTGGATAATATTTCCTCTGGGGTGTAGAGTATGACCCAAGGAAGAAACCGTTACATTTGAAATTTGAAAAATTCCAATTCCAGTGTGTTGACTCTCTAAAAAATCTAAATGTCAATGTGTGTGCGTGTACTGGACTTAAAGACACAGGGCAGCACATGCTAATTACACTCAGTGTCAGTTTGTTAAGTAAACTTTGCTGAAACTGACACAGTCTAAAACTGTCCTGCAATAAAAGCCAAGATGTTCAGTTTGTGTTGAAACTGCAGATTCAGCTTCACTCACTGATACTAACAGATTTGAATAAAACAAGAGAAACATTTGTACATACCATGAACGACAATTGATATAAATGCCCTCATAGACGATTAATTTGAAAGGACACCTCTAAACTCATTGAAATAAAGACTGGACATTAAAACTGTAATGAAGAAAGCATTTTTGCTTGGTGTGCATCATAAATAGTAAATTGACTATATGTATCAGTTTGTGTATGTAATGCTGACTTTTATTGTAACATATCAGCATTGCATTATAATCCATATAGACCGCAAACAAACAGCAATGTGGTTCACCTGTCAACAACCATGAAGCTAAACAGGTTCAGGACAGCTGCAAAATAGATCATGTGGTTGAAAAATACACTTCAATGAGCAGTTTGAACTGCTCTATCTACCTGAAAAAATAAATGTATAGAACAGCTTCACTTCTACATAACCTGCCAGTCGCTGCCCAATGACAATGTCAGCAAGGAAACAACTCATTAATCTCTAAGTTTTTAAATCCACCTTCTTATTGTCACTGCCACCTTGATTCAGACACAAGTGTAGAAAGAGGTGGAGACCTGTGTACAGCATGAAAGAGAGGTAGGGCATAAGTGCTACTGTTAAGAGTCACATACCATCCATAATATGGTCAACACTGCCATCTAGTGGACAAGATAATGTGATGAATTAAAACAGCAACAAGCGCTGAAGGAATTGTACCTTCAGACGGGATGCCCCTCACTGAACATACATGATTCAAAAAATGTCACCATTTGTTTAATGAACTCCATGTGAACATCCACACACGTTTCTTACCATACCATAGATCAGCCTTTTTCAAACTGGGGGGGCGGGTCCCCCTGGGGGGGCGTGGAGACTCTTTTTTTTAAGTCCTAACTAAAGTTTAGCAGGCGGAACTTTTGGTCTCGCTGTAAACTGGACTCATTTAAGTGACGAACCACAACAAAACCTCCACTGGTGACAAGGTTTGGATAATAGAGAAGTTTCTGAGCAGCGCCTAACAACAAGCCAACGTCAGCCGAACGGAACAATAATTCACGACGACCAAAACCCAAGACCAGAAAATGCCACCAAAGACCTCTCTGTGTGTTGCGTCTCAAAACATTGGCAGGGGACAGGATTTGTATTGTTAAAACAAAAAAAATGAATTGCGCAGCAAATGATTGATATTTGTAAAATATTCTTTGTTATCCAAATGTATTTATTGTTTAAAAAATTACGCTATTATAGTTATAATTGCACATTTAATATTTTTATTTGAAAATTGCTTTCTCACAAAGCAATATTGAGGTTATTTGTATCGCTAAAGCAAAAATGTTGCGGGGCCCCGGAAAATTTCTTCCTCGAAAGAGGGGCCCAACAGAAAAAGTTTGGGAACCACTGCCATAGATTATTATTCATGTATTAGGTCTGTATTAACCAAAGCAGAAGAGCTTCAAATGTACTAGCACTGCAACTTAAATTCTACTGTATTACTACTAATACTACTGTATTTATTTCCAGTCCTCATACATCAAATAAATATAGCAGTTGACTGAGGAAGTATGATATAACCTATAAATTGGGTTGCCTTTGCCAATCCATTGCCAACCAGGAAAAGCCCTCCCAGAAAACTTATTACAATAAGATGATATATTATCTGATCTATATCACAAGTCATGATGTAGATAAAATAGCAATACATTTGCCCAGCCCTAGTATAACTAACTGAAGGTCATGTTACAAATCCCGGTTTAACTGGGGCCTTTCTGTGAGGAGTTTGCATTTTCTCCTCGTGTGCACATGAAATATTCAATGAGTGAATGATTCTGCCCCTTTCTCCAAGATAACTTTCCACTTTCAATATCTGGCAGTGTGACATGTGACACACTGATTAATCTGGTCTGTGATTGGACGGTTGTTCCGCTAAAATTCCTTAAAGTATATGGGTGCAAAAGTCTATTTCTCAGCTTTCCGGTATCCATCCATCTTTTGCCGCTTTATCCTCCACATGAGGGCTGTGGGAAGGTGCTGTGCCAATCTCTGCTGACATAAGGTGAAAGGCGGGGTACAGCCTGGAAAGATCGCCAGTCGGAAGTTTTTGAATTTTCTACATATCACAGACGGTCTGGGAGTTATGGTAATGAAAGTACACATGCCAAATCATGTCGGCTTAATTGGATACACTAAAAATTGACCTTAGGTGTAAATGTGAGCGTGAATGATTTCCAGATTCAGATTCAGAAAACTTTATTGGTCCCAGAAGGGAAATTTATCTGCAACCTGTCCAGGGTGTACCCAACCTTTGGCCCTTTCACCCCATGACTCTCATGTGGAGGATAAAGCGGAAGACAATCCATCTACTATCCAGCAAATATTGACCAAATTACTGATGGAGGCAGTAATGGATCAACCTTTTCACTGATGTAAAACCTACAACGCGTCAGTATATCACACAACCTCTAAAAGAAACCATTACCTTATTTTTGACTTTTTGAAATGCATAGATATGTCACTGAATTATGAAACACAACTTAACTTAGTTCTTTTCTAGGGCAGTAGCAGTAAAATGATTAGTCTATGTCAAAAAATACAGTGGAGCTGCACAATACACTGTGTTTCTTCAGTTGTTAGCTGTTTATCTTCAGCCACAGTAGTATTTTAGGACATCAGACATGTCCTGACACGTTCCAGGGTCGGACAGTGTTTGGCTTTTGAACCCAGCAAGAAAGCAATGACTCCATTACACAATATCACATAATCAATTTTCAGCAGTAGCGAGTCTGTTAACTCCAGTCAGCTTTCTATAGAGGAGAACAAAGGATAAAGCTCTGTTCATTTTTGGAAAAGTCAATCATCCTTTTAGGAGCTGTTCGGGACAGCTATACCAGTTAGTTAATATATAGCACAGTAATTATGAGAGATTTGGGTCTAAACCTTTTCCTTTACTTACAGATACGCTCCAGATCTGCATCCCATCAGTATAGCCAATCATGAGGCAGAGAGGAGGTTCTGAAGTACCACTGTGCATCTCCATAAACTCTGGGTTGCGGGCAGTGTCTAGGAAAAAAGACAGTGGCAAGTTAATTTATTAAGAGGATGTATTTAAAAATGCAACAGTAATGACAAATGGCCCACACATATTATACAAATACAAATTACAATTACAATTACAAATTATACCTTAATTTAAGGTTACCATGATTTCATTGAAATACATGATTAGTACCACTTCAACATAGAAAATATAATTTCCTGAAAGTTAAGTATATATTTAATCAGTGACTTAACACCAGAAACTAGCAGCCTGAACAATCCAGTGGAGATAGGACACTTTCTGTTGCAGTACAACTCTGAGTACAACTCGCTCTTTTGTGTAACTTGGTGTCAGTTCATCTAGCTTGAACAGAGTTATAAATAAATATAATGTTAACTCTATCCACAGGTTGTTTACAAGTTGGGTAGTCGAGTTGTCAGTGATGTGAAAGACTTACCGTTGATGTCAGCTTTCTCAAATCGAACCCAAATAATTTTCTCTTTCTCATCAGTGAGTGGAGACCCGGTATATGCCTGTTGTTGAAAAAACAAAAAGACAATGCATAAAACACAAACAACTTCCACATGAATTCAAAGTAATTCTACTTATTATACCAGTAAAAGCAGTAGAATTGGTACTGTATAACTGTTCATACAAAGACCTCAGATATCATATCCTTGCCATTTGCTAATTGCATTGCTTAAAATGAAAATAAAACTGTTCAGTATTGGCTCAGACCAGCTTCACCCCTAGAATACTGTTCAAGACCACCTATACCATAAACAGATTAACACAATACTTATAGTGACAGAAGATATATGTTTTTGTGCCATCAGATGTCACTCACAAAATTGTGCTTTTCTGTCTCTACAGACATCTACAGACAGGAGAGAATTCAATAATAATAAAATAATAAAATACCTGGGGAACGACATCCTGCAGGAAGGTCACCACACTTTCCATATAGGTCTGCTCCCTATGACACCAAAAAAGCTCAAGTCATCCCTCAACACACTGCATTTATCAACATTACTCGAACAGTAAATGTCTCAAACCTGTGCATAGCAACATCCAAAATATTATGAGTTATGCAATATACTGCAGTGTAAATGATCAACATAATGGGTGCATGCACACGCTTAAGCGACATAAATGAGGAAAAATATAAAACATAGTGTCAATGAATTAATAATTGCTCCTCTTACGTTGCAGCTTGTGCTCGCACCAAAACTCCTCCAGCACAGCGACTTGGTCTGCGTGGAGAGTCTGATGCCATTTTGTCTCTCGATTATTTTATCCTGAAAATGAACAAAAAGACATTTTAAAGACAGTGGCAGCATGCAAACAAAACACATACGTTGCAATCAGGCTGAGGTGCCTTGATAAACAAGCTAAATAAAATAAATCTCTTATGTAGTGTGTCATACCACTGTTTCTCTGTATGACAAACAATTCAGCAACAAAGTGTTTTTATCAGCAACAATAAACACAGGCAAGAAGATCTGAAAATTGTAACCTTCTGAGGGTAGAACTTTGGGCCGAGCAATATGGCAAAATTTTTTGTCAAGATGTGCCTTTTTGCCTCATTTAATATCGATATAAATCAAATCAATATTTCTGTTGAGGCTTAGCCATATGGCTGATAAATGATACTCAAAGGAGAGCAAAAAGGAGACTCATATTTCAACTGGAAGGTTGTGGGTTCCCAGCTCTGCTTGTCTACATGCCATTGTGCCCTTGGGCAAGACACTTAACCCTATCTTGCTCCTGATGGCTGTATCAGCAGTTTGTGAATGGGTATGAAAGATGTGTGAGAGAAAAATGTGCTGCACATAGATGGGTGAATGGAAAAACTGTTATGTAAAGCAGCTTTGAGTGGTCATCAAGACTAGAAAAGCACTATATAAATACAGACCATTTAAATACACTCTAAAATAAGATATCTACAGTTTATTATCTGTATTACCCAAATTGGATTTGCCATTTGACTGTTTACAGTGTCATAGATGGAAAATAACAGAACTGAGTCACATATGTGCAACAAAAATAAATACAATTAGTCAGATTTGGGCACCCTGTGCATGCAGTCTGAGAAGAGCTACACGAAAAAAGATAACCACACCCAACCTCTTATCAGTAAAAGAAGACAGCACCCAACTGATGTACCAGTGAGTGTCATGTCTCCCAGTGACATCTATATGTCCATAACACACACAAATGAAACAACAGTGAGGACCAACTTTCACAGATCCTGAGCATCCTGGTGAAATGAATGAAGTTGCTCCATCCCTGACCTTTGAGCACATAAATATGCTGTGGCTGCTGCCACTGAGAACTCATCTTATGACAACTCTATAATGGATTAATTCAATGTAAAGAATAGCAACCAAACGAAAACATACATTCAAGGATATGCAGAGAAATACCATAACTATCATCACTGGTGTGTGATAGATGAGATGCAGTGAAACCATTGCTGCATCATAGAAGATTTGCATAAGTGATTTGCTAAAATTAACCTCTGCTGCAGCTGACTAAGTGAAGAAGGGTGTCATGCACTCTGCCATGTGCTAAAGCAACAACTGACCAAACAATAACACGGGAGAGTGTTAACTGCATGCAGTTAACAGCGTCTTCAAGAGCAGGTGAATGTGTTCTCTCTCAGAACACATTAACACACTTACTTTCTTAACCTCGCTTATGACATTCTGAACCGCTAACAATCCATGGACTCACGTTTGTAACAACTGACAATTCAACACAAAACAGCTTTTGGCTAATGCTAAAGTTATATATGAAGACGAGGACCCAGTAGCTAACTGAGCTAGCTAGCGTTAGCTGATGTAAATCCCCTGCAGCGAAAAAACGACTCATTTGAAAGCTTTAAAAAGGAGACACGTTTGTCGCGTTTCAGTAAGATGTTGGTGTCATGCGACTGCGTTTACAAACCGAGGTGCTGGACGCTGACAGGCTCCTTAGTTGTCAACTTGACAGTTGGCTTCAGGAGCTCTCTGCAAAAACAAACAGAACAGACTAGATTTGCGGAACTGTGTTGTGTAATTATGAGCCAATCAGAACGTGGACACGTTTCCGTCAAACCAATCACCTAACAGCTAGGGCGGGACCACTTCCTGTGTCACCAATAGAAACGAGGTTCTTTTACAAAATAAAATACTCTAACAAAATGATATAAAATGTATATAAACATACATATGTATATATGTATATATCTATATAGATGTATATACATACACATATATATACAGTGTATATATGTATATTATACACATATACATATATGTGTGTGTGTGCGCATGTGTGTGAAATCAAAAGTATTATGAATGACATTATTAATTAATTGATTAATTATAATTACCAACCAAGCAATCCACGCATACATTTAGATAGCCACATGTGTGAAGAGATACAACTTTAAAGGAAAAACATATTTTAGTAGATATAATGGGGAGTAAACAAGGCTATAGGATTAAAACAAAAAACAAGTGATAGAGCACAAAACCTCACCATGTGGAAGTCCAGTGTTGCTTTGTAGTCTAGTCTTAGCAGAAGTCTTCTAAGTTTTTAAAACAACAATAAGCCTATTTTACAGCTGAAATCTTGTGGTAGCAGGAAAAGCACAGGTGCTACAGATAACACTGTTCCTTTGATGTTAGCCAGTGAGCCAGCTTACATCCTGAAACTGAGGAAATCAAATGGAACCTTGCCACCATTTGTTTGATTATTTACACCTGTCAAAAATGTCTGCCATGAAAAGGTATGAATTTAGCCATGAATTTAGCAGAACATACAAAAAACCTTTCTGTGGACTTTGAATTCCCACACAGGTGTTTCCACTTTCTATGGCTGATTAGATACTTCGAGTTGAAAGTGGGTGGAGCTATGATGGAGATGCAAATGAAGATGTTTTGCAAAGCAGCCATTTTGACATTACTAATCACAGTAATTGAGGCTTTGTGACCAAACTGAATCAATTAATGCCATAACATGATAATGTTGTTGAATTACAACACCATGTGAAAGTATGGGTCGAGTGGCTCAGTGGTTAAGACTTGTACCCTTTGTGCCAAAGACTTCATGGTTGCAAGTTCAACTCCACCCCTGGCAGGAGGTACTTAATTCCCTTGTAAGTTTCTTTGGATAAAAGTGTCATGTAATATTATTACTGACCATCATTGAGGATTAGCTAACTAGAATTAACTAGAATTTGCAGGTCAGAATACAATGGAATTCCATCCATCCATCAAAATACAAAACAAAGAGGCAGAAACTTACACAAGGAACCAGGAACAAGCATTAAAAAAAACTTGTTATGTACATTATTTTGGGATTATATGCAGCATTTTCACCACTGCTGATACTGACTTCTCTCTCAAATCTCTTAATTTAACATTATGCTGAAAGGTTATTATCAAATTATTTATTACTAATGCCTAAATGTCCTGCATACTATACCTTTTATTTTAAAAATTGAGGGTTTCACAAATCTGATCTACAAGGCAGTGTAGGTAAAAAAAAATGATAAGCAGACTAGTTGTTGAAAAGAGGTGAGAAAAACACTGTGATTTACAAACCCTTTCTCAAATTGAATTTTGGTTCCATGTCCCAAAGTAGCTGAGTATTACTCAGTACAGAGCTGGATTTTGGGAAATTTGGCACCAGGCAGGTCTGAAGGTTGAACTAGAGAACAAATATATGTTATGACAGGATATTGAACTTGCCATGATGATAAAGTTGATGACATTGTGATGAATGTTGTACTATTTCCATCTAACAAAAGGCATTGATTGACCATGGTCAGAATTATGCTTGCTGATGCTATACCCCCCAAAGTGTATAGTCTAGTCTACATAAAAAAGCATCTTCCATATTTAAGATTGTAATTACCAAACAGATCATCACTTCTGCAGTGTGAGGGCTGTGAATTTGGCAAACTTTAGTTTTTAAACTTTTGCAAACCTTTTTTAACATGACCTCTCCTCATGGCCCAGTTCACAACATAAATCAAGTCAAGAGCACATTTCAATAATAATATTAATAAAATACACAAAACAATTTATTTCTTTAGTTATTTATTTACTGATATAATTTTGACTAGGTAAACCAGGCAGACTGGGAAAAGGTTGGAATATTACTAATTATAATAATTATATTGTTAGCTGTCTGTGTCCAGGCCCAGACTGACTTAAACAACTAAATTAGCCTTCAACATCCTTATAGAGGCCCATGTATCACAACCAGGGAAACATTTAAGCAAAAACACAATGGTTTGGTTGATGTGAGAACTGTCTTATCTCGTTAATTTTTCAGATTTTCTATACATATCTTTCATGGATATATTCAGCAAAGTCTCCTGGTGTGGAGAGTCAAACACATCTCATATGAAGTGTGTAAAGATACATGTAATTTCTCTTAAAGTGATTAATAAAGTGATTATTCTATTCTATTCTATTTTAAACTATTCCAGTGGAGACAGGTAATTGATCAAATGTATTTATCCATCCACAAGAGCATATGCAACAATGGTCAGTATTTATTGTATTATTTAATATTTACCCAGCACTGAGAAGCAGCACATTTAAAAAAGAATCCTTAAATGATACCTCACATGGTCAGACCCTGCCCCCAATATGTTTGACATCAGTGACCATTATAAATACTCAACAAAAATGTTCACAAATAAACACACCCACATACACAAAGACACATAGAAAGAAGAAACCGTTCAACATGAGCTGTTGTGGTGTAATTACTTTCCATGTGATGTGAAAAATTATTCAAAGTCAATGAGATGGAAAGTGTTCTGCAGTCTATCACAGGAACCGGCATTGTTTACTTCCCTCCAGCACATCATTTGCTCTGTCTCACAGTCACAATTATTCTCTCTGTCTTACTGTCATACACATTCCACTACAGTGTATCACACGCCTCATTTAACTAGACGCCTGTATGCGCATGCGTGCGTGCCCCCTGTCATATTATGTGTTTGGTGCTGCATTGTGTTGTGTCTACCACACAAACACACATGCATGTACACACACACAAAATGTGTATATATATACACATTTTGTATGTATATGTATATATATATACATATATATACATATACATATACATATACATACATATAGAATTCCCAGGGATTAATTACATACCATTAATACAACTACAGTATGTAAAGTAATTTATTTTCTTTTTTGCTTTGTTCCTCTAACAAGCACCTACATGTTATTTGGCTGTGAAGAGGGTTTTCTCTTTTTTGATTTATATCAGCTGCAAAATTGATAACTGCTTGTAGATGCCACAAAGCATTATTAAAAATAATTTAAAAAGAAACATGTTACTGATAGTTCAATTCATCAGTTGGAGCTGATGAGTGTAAATGCAGCACTATACTTCCTATTACATTCACACATGCTGCAGACATAGATGTCAAGAGCAATTTGAGATTCAGTGTTGAAGACGACACTTCGACACATGGAACAGGTGAACAAACTTCTGACCTTCTGATCAGAAGTCCACCTGAGCCATTGCCACCCTAAAGAAATATCAGTTCCTTTGATTTTTATGTGATTACTCCAGATTTTCACCAGGAACTTCAACTATCACAAACCTTCTTCAAGGACCTATGCAGTTCCTGCAGACTTTTGCTGTCTACATTGAAGATGAGGCACATTACATACACTATAATGTGTGAGACACCGTTATTGACTATGGCAAACGCTCCCCTGGGATATACAGTATTATCCGATGGATATGAATCCCTGTTCATTTTATTATCCAGTGACAATGTGGTCAGTGAATGATGAAAGCCACATAATCGGGTGTCCTCATTACATCAGGTTGCACTTGCGTCAGATCCAGAATTGGAAATAGTGCAAGTGAGAAGTTAACATAATACTGGAAAAAGAAAAAAAGAAAACAGATAGAAGCAAGGACAATATATGTAGAGAAAAACAAAGTTACAGTAAGAAAGTGAACCACAATGCTTGTGTTTCAACTCAACATCTCCACTCAGTTATAGCCCTGCAGTTTTGGCCCATGTCCATCTGATGGCAGTGTGACTCCAGCTCTGAAACCTCCCCTAAATCCTCTCTCTTTGTTCTCTTGCCAATTCTTCCTCCTCTTCTTCTGCCTTTTTCCCCCACTTAGAACATCTATGAGAGGAGAGAAAAAGAAAAAAAATGTATCCCCGGGTTAAAATAAATAGCCTTTCACAGTTAATTTAATTGACTATTTTGTACAAAATCGAGGTAATTCTGCCTCGGCTGCAACAGCAAACAAGAATAGCATTGCCTTGGCAATCAGTTACCACGCAAACACAGAGAAAGGCTTTAATCTGCTTCTATCACAGAGGAGCCATAGCTGAAGTTTGTTCAGACACTGTGAGGCACCTGTTTTCTTAATTGTTGTAACATCTTTGCAGCAGAACAAAAAACACTCTAAGTGGAGCAGAGGATAAAGGAAAATATGTGGAATATTTTACATTCAACAAGAGGATTTACAGAAGAGCAGAGAGTAAACAGTGGACGGGGAATGCAGTGAAACATATTATGTATATGTTGTATGCATTTGTATTGCATTATAAATATATATGTGTGTACAGTGTGTATATTTTGAGGATATTCTTTCACCAAGGTTTGTTTGTACAGCTGCAAAATGAATGTGTAAGGGTAAAAAGATAATTTATTATATACATATATATATTATTATTTTCCTTTTCACTGTAGGTTTAATTTCTTGTTAATACTGTATGTTGTTATACTTCTGGTCATAGACATTAAAGATTCTCCTTGTGGTAATCCAGAGGTTCAGAGTTGAGGTCAGTGACTTGAAGTGGTCCTTATCCTCCACTCTCTAACTTCTTAATCATCATTCTCTCCTGCTGGTTAGTTGCTTGCATGGCAGTATGTGTGTGCGTGTGTCCCTCAGCGTCTGCCTGTGAAACAGAGTGCATGTCCGTCTGAGGTGTTGCTGTTCTCGCCTGTCCTGCTACCTCCAGCTGCGTGTCTACCGCCCCCCACAGGCTGGCCGAGGTTACCCCACGCTGACCTGTTTAATTGTCTGCCTGTCCCAGCGCCTGCCCGTGTGTGTGTGTGTCTATGTTCCCGCTGTGCTGAGGAGGACAAGGAAGACAACACACACACATGCACAAAAACCGCGGGCACATGTTGTAAATGTGTGTCCCATTAAACTGTGCCTATATCAAGGAACATGTCTCAAGTCTGTCTGTTGTTTCGAGGGGTGCTGAAACAAGTGCAAACATCCCACCCACTGATTTAGTAACTGCAGCTTCACACCAGCAACGAGGGCCACTGTGCATCCACACTACTGTTGTCCTTTTAAAAAGAGCAAAACAAAATAAAAAATGAAAAAGGCTGAATTTTGTTGAACTTATAAACAGCAGTCATATGGGGTGTGATGGTGATAAAAGGGTACTGTTGAAAAGGTATTGTTATTGTTCCAATGCACATGCAATTTTCAGACAGCGCGTTCATAAGCCCTGAGGGTAAAGTGTCTGCTGTGTAGTAGGATTGCTCTGAGTTAACATGTGCTTAGGTTGACTAGAAATGGTTGCCAAGAGCTTTAGCAGCTGACCACATTTAACAGGGTTGACCACCTAAATCTCATATAATGTGAACTGTAGCTTCATGAAACAGGCACTGACACTGATGCAAACTCTGAAAGAGAAGGGTGTCTATTTGCTGGGAATGCGTGGGTTGCCTTTTGACTGGTGCAACCCCTGGGAACCCCCAGACAAGCAAATAAGGTGACATTTGGTGGAGCTCATTTGCATACAAGGAAGCATACCTGTCTGACCCTTGATGACCCCACTCAGAACCGGTATTAACGTCTCTCCTGAGGAATCCAGTCGCGGGCAGATCACGCTAAATCCAAGTCTGAACGCTCACAAACTGTCCTGAGTACGTTCTCGGATCTGATCATAGAAACCAGGATGCAGGTGGACTTTCTGATGATAGCAGCAGGATGAAGAATGAGGTAAAAGTATCAATCTACCAAATCAGTAGCCACTGGTCATTGAATTCCTTCCTTTAAATTTAAATTTAAAGATTTTAAATGTTTTGACTCTAAATGGGACCACAATTAAAGAAAAAAAAGAGATCATACATCTATACATCAGCTGACAAGTATAGGCTCATTTTCTCACTGACTTGGATATAAATTGACCTGTGGACTCAGCCCCTAATGGCCATTCAAAAGAACACAGGTGTCAGACCCTCACAGGGACGACATCCATATGGTCAATGGTTAGCCAACGTTCATCCTTTTCTCTTAATAACTTGGTCACTCTGTACAGATTACTTTCACACATTACTGCGATCAGGTCACAGTGCAAGACAGGCCACCTGAGCATGTGTCCTGTGCAATTTCGATCATTATTCTCAAAGTGCGTTCAGCATGCATTCACACCTGCATTAAAGTGTGCGCTTTTCCTGACCCCATGTTAATGCCACGTGTTAATAATGCCTCCTCGGTGAACCTTTATAGAGAGAAGAACTAAAAGAATTTAACATTTAATGGCACAGCAAATGCGACTTGCTTTGACAGCAAATCACATGAAGAAGTATAGTGATTAATATGAAATCTATACTTTGTGTCATGTTGTAGAAGTGGGTACTTGCCAGCATGTGTATGAAGTGAGAGCTGAGAGGGATTTCATAGTGTGCTCTCAGTTGCGGATCATAGATGCTCAGCCACCCCAGGGCTACATGGGGCATCAGGATAAACTACAGGCCAAGGGAGGGAGGCTGACATGTTTCTTAACTGTGTGCGTGCGTGCGTGCGTGCGTGTGTGTGTGTGTGTGTGTGTGTGTGTGTGTGCAGTGTTCAAGTGTAGGAGTGTGGAGATCATGGGTGTGTTGGGGCTATTAGTGGGAGGTGTATGACTTGGGGGTTGGTAGTGGTTGCGGTAGGATGGATACTGAGGGATGGTGTGTGTGTGTGTGTGTCTGTGTGTGTGCGTATGCACTTCCATGCCAGCCCCCAGGCTGGCCCCATAGTAATTACACACTCCAGTGGCTGGACTGGGAGGGAAATTGAAGGCCTGGGCTGGAGGCCCCAGCTGCCTAGCTCTCTCTCCCCATCATCCTGCTGTTGATTGAGCCTGCCTAACACACACACACAGACACACACACACTAGCCGTAGCTGCACATATACACTTTTGCTGTATTTCAGTTTTGCATAGACAAGCTATGTCTCACTCTGTATGTCTCTCTCTCTCTCTCTCTCACACACACACACACACACACACACACAACAATCCTCAGAGGAAATTCTGCTTTGTGTTGCGGTAATGAGATTCTCACATAGCCGGCCTTATTTACCAGCCCTGGCCAATAAAGGGTGGAACTGAGTGAGGGCTTGGTGTTCATGTGTGCATGCATGTGTACAGTAATTGCGTGTGTGTGCATGCACGCGCATGCATGGGTGTGAAAGTGGTGGTATGAGCTCATCTGGCCAGGTTTTCTTCTCAATGATGACATCCTCACATCCTCCTCCTCCTCTCTCATCCAGACTGAGGAGATTCAGGTGTTGGATGGGATTGTCGATGATGTCCTGGAAATCTCAAAGACAAAAAAAAGTGGCTTTCATTATTTTATTACGTATTTATCTTTGGAGAGGCATGTCCATATCTATCATATGTCTGTGCTGAAATGGCTCTAGCCTGCTCCCAAGAACTGTCATTTCTGATCAAGATGGTTAGGTATGGAGGAGAGGAGAGGTTCAGGTTAGTCTATCTCACAGCCAAATTGGAATTTGTTCCTCATCAGTCTCTGTATTCGTTTGTCACACATGCACCAATGCCAGCGCTCTCCACCACAGTAACACTGAGTTTATGTGAGCCTTTGAAAGCTTTATCGAGAGCAACAAAGGGAGAACTTTATCTTTCATCCACTGTATTTGAAGCAACGTTCTTCATCATCATTATTACACAGCACAGCAGTGGTGCATTTTTAAACACATACCATAATGTTGAGATGCTTAAAAATCTTTTTTACTTGACAAATAAATCTCACAAGGTTTATTTTGTTGCTTTCACTGAGCCATTTCATTGAACATCTTTTCTGGCATGCGAACATCAATGTAGCTCCCTGACATGCTTGGGAAAGGGAGGTCTTACCCTGAAGATGTCACTGAATCTTACACACTGGACCATTCCGATATGTCTAAAGGTTGATTATAATATTTCAGACAAATACATAAAGGGCTGCCTGAAAAAACACAAATCAGAAACACCACGGCAAGCTTGTTTATAGAGAATCAAAATGCAGGAACATGGGTCTATTCCTTTAATTCCTCTCCATCAGTCATGTACTGCGTTAGTTTTGCATGTGTGGGATTATATACGCACATGTTGGTCTCACCTCAAGCTTGTCCCTTGTACAGAGAGTACAGCTGTGATAAAGTCACGCCATTCGCCTCCTCCTCCTCCTCCTCCTCCTCCCCCCCAGCTTCTAGTTCTTCTTCTGACTCTTTATATGCAGCAGGGAGGATGTGTGGGTGTGTGGTGTGGACGAGGCAGATTGTGCTTGTGTGTCCGAGGCCATGGTGTTAGCAGAGGAGGAGAGGGAGGCTGTCTCTTTGAGGATTCGGCCCGCTTGCCTCGTCTCGTCTTGTCTCGCCTGCCTGGCTCTTTGAAGCTGTTCGATGACCGCACAGGGCAACATGACCACAGGTGTGTCCGTGTGTGTGTGTGTGTGTGTAGGGAAGGTGTTTCTGGTGCTGGTGGTGGTTGGGTATGGAAGGCTGTCATTTGTATACAGCTGTTTCTTTCATCTCGTCCAGCTCCCCTCCTCCTCCCACTCGTCTAGCTCTTCCTCTACCCTCTCCTCTCCTCCTCTGTTCCCCTCTTGCTGTTGCTGTGCTCCTTCTCTAAAACCCCTTCAAGTTCTTTAAAGGAGTCGCGTACGCTGCAGCCAGGCATCCAGGCCTGAAGCAAGAGGAGCCAGAGCAGGTTCCAGGAAGCGGATATAATTGTGAAAGGCACCAACACAATGGCTATCATTAAGATCAAACGGAGGGGTTTGTATGAAGTCGGAATCTATTTCTTGAGCTCTGCACGTCATATTCTTATTTTCGGCCTGTTTGTGTCGTGCTGTGAATATCTTCAGATTCTTGCCATAGATTCAATGCAACAGCAAAAGGATTTGATGCATCTATTTTGTTGCTCTGTGGTGAGGCACACTAGAAGAATAAACCTATTTTGTTGTTCTTATTTTGAGAATATGGCAGAATATCTCCTTTTAACATGTGGAAATGTGTGCAAATGCTGATAAATGTATGCAAATTCATTATCTACTGCTTATCCTATGCAAATTGGAGGGAGAACTGGAGCCATTTGCGGCTAACATTGCATTGGCAGTGTAGACCCTAGACAAGATTCCAGATACACCTGTCATCTACATTGCACCGGTGTGTTGGAGCCCCTAAACTGCAATATAAAAATATTGTTGGCTCCAGTTAATGTTTTAGTCTGGATTTGCAAGAATTGCAGTTACCCACGTTCACGTCCTTATTGGTTCTTGTAGGGAATGGAAAAGCACCACTAAGCCCACCTGTCAGTTTCACCTTGTCATTGGTCTAACAGAAGAAATCCCTGTTCTGGCTTTTCGTCACAGTTGTTTCTCATGAACTAAGCAAATAACTGCAGGGGAGATAATGAACTTTCTTTTTACACCGGCACACACATGCCCAGTCCACCTGAATGGTCATGTGAAATGAGTTTGTGCAGATTACTTTGATGCGGAGCCAAAAGGCTTGCGTGAATGCGGATCACTTTTATCTGAAAATGCTGTTTCAAATGAAAACGTCGTTGTATGGTTGTAGCCTAACATATGCTAATATATGGCTTTTATCTGCAATGGGAAATGCTACAATTAGCATTCACTCCTGAGTCAAACGCCTCTACAATAGATGCAGGTGTTTATCAGCTCCAGTTCCCATTGACAGCAGAGTAAACATGTCACCCTGGTTACTGCAAGTAGTTTTACCATTTACTACTCTTGTTTTGCAGTGTAGCTTTGCACCAGTCTGCATCTTTTTCAGTGTGACATAAGATGCGTCCTGTTTAAAGCAGACCTATGCAGGATTTTTACCCTAATGTAACCGCTTCAGAGTCATTGTGATGGCTGTCTCCACTCCCCCTACTGTCTGTTAGGGGAAAACCAGCCTTGCAAGATCACAGCCTTTGGCCCAGAGTCCTCAGAATCAGGAGGTCTCATAAGGTCTCGCAAGAAACACGTATTGCTTTATGGAACTACATGCACTTCACAGCCAGGTACCGGCTATAAGATCAAGGCAGAAATAGCATCATTTTAGACATTTATCATGGCAGAGCATGGCAAAACATTGTCGAAGGAAGCGAGGAAGAGGAAACGAGGAACCAAGTGAGGGGCCACACACGAGTAAACATCTGACCGGCTTTTTCCAAGTGGTGAGAACTGAAAAACATGGAAACATGAGAAGCATGTAAAACTCATTTTTAAGTCTCTCTGGGATAAACTTTCTGTTCTCTATGTATTTATGCATATTTACACGACCACAATGTTTGCTATTGTTGTAAAGGCGTTTGCTCAACCATTTTTATGAATGATGTCTGTCGCTGATTTGTTTTCCGTGGGTGGTTGGCTGTTCTTCCACGGCTTGTGTTTGCCAGCTCTGTTGAAAACAAATGGGCAGGAGAGGAGAAGGGTAGGGGAGCGTCAGCGGTGAGTTTTTACCACACTAGGGCTAAAGCGAGAGACACCTTAGAGAAAAAGGCAAAACACTGACCAGACTTAAAAAGTTCCGCTTTAAGCTGAGATCGAAAATCTTTAGGTTGGAAAGAGGGACACAGGTGAAAGTGTTACCACCATGATCAGTGTCTTCTGTGGTGCTTCTGTTGCGTACATGCATGGGCCCTAATTCAAACTACCATTATTTAGCAGATAATAACATCTAACATCAATGTAACAAATGTTCTCTCTGATCCATCGGTTTTTCAGTATATGAACAAAGTCTGCTGCTGACAGTCGGCCTTCTTCCTATTCATCCCAACAGAACACAGAGCTCCTGGATAATCTTATAGTCCTCACACTGAAACACTTGACAATCCCCTCTGTTCTCGCTGCAGCAGACACAGACCACATATGCCTTGATGTGTTGCTACACCAATTAGCAGCAATTAACACTAGACCATTGAGCACCTGTGTCTGGAGCTCAGGCATCTGGGCTGCATTACCAGAAGTATGTTGTTGTATTGTCATAAGAAGTGCCGGAACACAGACGCCCTCCCGCCGGGCTCTCGTCTGTCCCTCGAGGGTCCCTGTGTGTCTCTTTCTCAGCTGCTGTATACACCGGTTTCTTCTATCATAAAGAATGACATCTTGAACATATCAATACGAGTCACTCAGCATCTCTCTCTTGTCATTTAAAGACCACCTGAACATTAGTCAAACATCACATTCTCATACAGGAATGTGTCCTGTCACTTCTGTGCTCCGTGCCAGCCGTGTTGTTGTAAATGATTGTTTTGTATTAAGTTTCCTGGAGAGTAACCTGGATGTGCTGAAAGACTGCTCTATACAAACAGGCCGAGTGGTTGTTATTTCAGCGGTGACGCCTGGCTCGCCAGACACGGAGCGGGATATCGATCGGCTGTCACTGAGCATGCAAAGCAGCGCTCTGAAGGAGACACTAGAAAGACAGCACGGGCGGCGCAGAGAGGGGAGAACAGCTCATACAGAGTGAGGGAGGTGGGGAGGCTGGAGAGTGTGGTGGAGAATAATGAAAAGATGGAGTTTAGGCTGCACTGGGGAAGATGTGGCATAAAAATCCCGACTTACTTGTGGGGCTACAGCTTTTGAAGCACACTCAGGAAGATGCTGGGAAAAAAAAAAATGCTATCTCCATACCACCGATCAACGTGAGGTCACATTTCTGAACCAAAATTCAGTTTTTTATACGTTTATAATTATGCAACATAACATAATAGTGTTTTCAAGTTGATTATGACCATTTCCTGGTGAACGTGCTTTTGCACATGCAGTGAATGATCTGTGGTTTGGTTTATACACATGTTAACATCCTCTCTATATAAATCCAATGCATCACAAGGTCAAAACACGCTAACATGACCTCATAACAGCATTAAATCACACCTTATCACAGCCTTGCTCACTGCTCACCACTTTCAATCCATTTTTTGCATCAAAAACTTACTACAGACAATTATTATTATGATTATTTTCTTGCACCGAATCGGCAAATCTAGCTTTTTCCATAGTTTTTCATTTTTCATAGTTTCCATAGTAAACAGTGTTTTTCAGGGACACCAGAAATCAAAACTCGTTCTTTTTTAACACAATATTTGCACAAATCAATCAAAATCAATCAATCTATAACATCATATTACACAGATGCACAATTTGGCAGAGGCTACAATAATCTACGCCCAGACAAATACTATCAGACATAATCTTCTATGTTCAACCCTAAAAGGACTCAAATGCACGGCTCATAAAAGCAACAATACGAGTTTTTAATGAAAACCATGAAATGAAATCAAGGGCCAAAAATAAAAAGCTAAAAATAACCCAAACATCTGATGACGAGCTACAGCACGCAGACAGCCACACGAAGGCGAGGACAACAACAAGAACACATAAAGATTGGACTAACCTAACAAGACACAGGTGAAACAGTGGACAAAAACAAAAACACACACAAGGAATAATCTATAAAATAAAACGAAATGTGGGCTGGTGGAAAGAGGAAGCAGATGTTCTACTCAACAGTTGTTTGCTAATTCCTCTTTGATACCAAAATGAGTGAGTCTACACAGATTATTAAACCTGCTAAAAAGAAAAAAAAAAAAGGTGACTGACTCCTTTCTCGTTGCCAGTGGAGTTTGTCCTCCTGTTTTTTCCCTCCAGTGAGCCGCGCTCAATGTCACAAACGCGTCGTAAACAAACAATGTGCAACAGTCAAACGAGGAAAGCACCGTGGAGAGCACTGAAAGTGTCACAGTGGTTACACCTTCGTAACTTTCACTCCCTTTTTTCAAACTCAGCAACAGCTGAACGACTGCGGCTGGAAAAGGTGCAGTCGAAGACACTAAAAAGACACAACTATCTTCTTGTATTTCATAGACGTCCCCTGATTAGGTATAAATGTTCATGCTGTGCATTACAGCCGTCGTCTGGATTTTTTTTATCTTGTTAATTCTTATCAGTTAAACTCAAATAACTCCTGCGAAGAAAAACACTTACTTTTCATTTTACTCTCGCCACATCTTGACAGAGTGTGGAGACGCAGTAACCGTGACCTCATTGGCCTTTTGCAATATTTGAATTTGACCAATTTTCTGGTGAATTAAGAACTGTTCCATTTATCCAATGTGTTTCCCCAAGAATATTGTAAAAGAGACCACGGTGTTCCTCTGAAAAAAGTCATTGAAAACACAACTAGTACCCAGGTTTTCAATAAAAAACAAGTCTTCAGTGGCTCTGAATATTTGCAGTCTAATTTACAACTCCAAGACACATCCTCACATCCTTGAAATCCAGGCTGAACCTCATCAGCGCGGTGAGAATAGCAGGAAGGTGTTAAATTACAACAACAATCCGGCTGGGACTGTCTTTCACACCTTGTCCCAAACACTGAAATATACAAATATCAGGACCTGGCTCCATTTATGCCAATCACAGCCACACAATTATAAACACTGGCACGGAGTGACAGGACAACAGAGGGGAGTGTGAGGGCTGAACCAAACTGACTGTCAGCACGTTGACATGACATTAGAATATAAATAAATATATATATATTGTGGTTGTCCACAAAAGCCTGATTTTTAAATCACGTGCAAACATGTTTCGTTTGACTGAAGTTGTACTAAATTAAATTTCTTATACACAAAGAGTGATAATAACTCTCAGTGTTGTGACAGCAAACTCAAAGTACAACAGAAAAGTCTCAGCTACTTTTTGCACCATATTCCACTGTTGTGTTGGTATGAAATGTATTGTGTATTGACATCAAAAGTCAATTTAATCCTCTTCCTGCTCCGCTCGGTAATGAAGTGTGAGAAAGTGTGTGGAGAGCGTCATTGGTCTCAGGTGTCGGACCGGGTCGAGACACTGGCTTCTCTCCAGACTTCTGCTGTCACAATGCAAAGTTTCAGAGGATAATGAATGAGGTTTTTTCCTGCCCCACGGCACACAATCACCCTAATATATCTGCAGGGGCCTGACAGAGTCGCTGATCAATACAGGTGATTAATGATTACTTGGCCAGGTGCTCGGAGCAACATTCACTTCCAAAGCCACTCTCCCTTTTTTGGAGCACAAACCCTTTGCGCTGCTGACAGGTCAGTAAAGGTCACGCATTATTTAATGATCTATAAATAATAACACCACATATACTGTTTGGCAGTGATCAAATACCGGACGATTACCCATATCAACAAATGTTAATACACCATAGGATACATATAGTTATTTAACACATAGTGTGAAATTAATGAAGCAATTTATTAACAATATGCATTTCACTGAATACAATTAGAGCATAATTTTCAGATTCATTTAACCTGTTATTTGGTCTTCTTCTAAATTTGAATGCCATTGATAATTTAAATTGTGTACTTTGTAATACAATGATATATTAGAATATACAATATTCAATGACTGTAATGGAAAGTATATCAGGCTGTTGTGGCATGAAGTTTTAGCTGTTTCGAAAGTGTCATTAAAGGTATGAGACAGCATAATGACATATGTAAAGACGGAAGACAGAATTCCACTCTGTTGTGGAGGACCTCCCAACACCACTGCTGTCTTTATCTAGAGCAGTGGTTCTCAAACTTTTAATACCAAGCACCACCTGAGAAAACATTGAACTCTCGAAGTAACACCATTATCACCAATGTTAAAATACAGGTTGAGCAAAGGGGTCAGATTAATTCCCAGTAAGATCATTTGCTCTCTCACACTGGTATAGTGAAATTAGATTACGATGGAGCGAGAGATAAAGTGACTCGTTATTTGTATATTTTTTGTTATTTGTTTTCATTTTCCACACACACACACATGCACACTCTGGTCAAAGTTCCTCAGCTCCACTCTGATCACATACTCTGGTATATACAGTAGAAAAAGTACTGATTTTCCAGTACAACCAGAGAAGCTTGCGTACCACTGGTGGTACACGTACCACAGTTTGAGAAATATGGATCTAGAGCAGGGGTGTCAAACTCATTTTTGTTCAGGGGCCACATACAGCACAATTTGATCTCAAGGGGGCCGGACCAGTAAAAATAGTAAAATAATAGCATAATAACCTATGAACAACAAGAACCCCTTTGTTTTTTTCTCCTTTGTTTTACATTTACTGAAGGATAATTTTACAAAACATGAAATTTCTTGAGAAATATAAGTGCAATTTCAACAATATCATGCCTAAATTTACTATTTACACAGCACACTGGATCTATAAAGGCACAAACATTTAGTCACGGGTATCTGCAGCATTTGACATTATGTTTAGATTAGTGTGAAATTTTGACAAATTCATCCTGTGGGCCCGGATTGGACCCTCTGGCGGGCCGGTTCTGGCCCCCGGGCCGCATGTTTGACACCCCTGATCTAGAGGAAGCTGAGAGTGAAGTTTGGACTGTGACCCTTGTTGTAATAAAGCAAGGGCATTCATGTTCCCAGATGTTCTCACCGACATATTTCTGTGGGGCGTGTGAATTATTTTTAGTAGTAAATTCTGAAATAATAAAATGATTGTGACCTTTATTGTTAAATCCTTCATTGTGGATGAACGTGCTGGATGAGAGAGACACATTAACTGACGGATGACTCAAGACAGCAAGTCTATATGTGATACAATACATACATAACAGTGAATGTAAATATTTGGTATAGACTGAAGGCTTCCAATATTTTCCCTTGAAAAACTAAATATGAACTCCACCCGGGGACTAAGTTGTGTGTACCATGCTGAAAGTGGCCCCCACTGAGCTATAATCTGAGCAGTGTTGTGAAAACAATTCTTATAATGCAGTGGAATTAGACTGACGAGGTCCCCCGTTGCCTGTAACATTTTAAACCAATGGCACACAGGCCTGCGCTAATGACTCGGCTTACTACTCAGATTGGCTGGGAAAAGGACTTGAATAGTACTTAAGGGAGTCCTTAATACTGAATGTGAATTGTGAACTAATTAGCTACAGTGAAATGCTGTACAGTATACAGCGGCTTTAGGGGGCGCATACGTCTCCATCATAGACTGCACGTTCATTTAGAGTCTGGAAACACACACAGTTGTGACACTATATGAGCAAAGCATTTACAATGAATACATATGAGAAAAAGGTCGAGAAACAAGGTCATTTTAGAGCTAAACCCAGAATATGCTACATAAGCATATGATCCAAATAATCCTGCAACATTAACATCACATTAGATAGGGTGTCAGTGGTATCCGTGGTGTAAGGTATGTAATATCTAATTGTTGACTAAAAAGCTATGTGTAACAAATGTATAACATATCATATAAGGCTGTGTTTCCCCTGCAAAGTACCAAGAACCTTTTTCAAGGAACTTCAAGTTCCCTGCAGCCCAGGGAAGGTTAGACAAACAAGCTGGTCACCAGGTAGCAGTGCTGTAAATGACTTTATTGAATTGTCTTTTTCTATTACTATAACATTTAATGTTTTAATGTTGTTTATGAAGTAGTTCAGGTCCTTGTTTTTTGAAATGTGTATTACTTTCACTTAATAAATATCTTTATCACCTAGACAGATGACAACATACGTCATATGGTATTAAAACCTGATGCACCTCTTTTAGACTCCACTTGTTGATTTTCATCATGAATATATGTCTGCAATCACTGCATCTTCTCAGCCGTAAACACGGCACTCCAAAATCCAACTCACACAAGATTGTCTGCGTTTAAGACTTAATGGCAGTAAATCATGGCATTTGTCTGCCCATCTCAATCACTCTCTCAAAACTTGAATGAATAAAACATCATCTCATCCTTCTGGGGTATAAGAGATTAGAGGTCACGGTCCCATGTTAAAGGTCACAAGCTGGCATCTATTCCTACTGGCCACTTCTGTCTTGATAGGCGATCATTTGTGTGTGATCAATACCAATAACAAACAGATGCTAGTATCATGGCGACAATTACAGGTTTAGAAATTGTGCAGGCTCACATTCAACAAGCTGTCCAGGTGCTTTTGGCAGAGCAGCCAGAGCGGTGTGATTCGGCAGAGCCGTGAATAATGACAGCTACACTGTAATTTTCATTACTGAAGAGCCTGGCTGTGGGTAATACAACTGCAGCCAGCAATTTGGATCAGGGCTTTAGTCAAATATTCTGCGTGTGTGTGCGGTTGAATACAGAGGTTTGGATCAATAGGGATTGTGGGAGAACATTTTCTGTGACTGTAATGTCTTGTTTCGTACTTCAACATCAAGGCGCTTGCTCTGAATCATGATGCAGTGATAACACACGCAGATGCATCTCAATGCTCAACACAAATTAGAAAAAAAACTGAAAGAAATAAACCGTACCTCACACAAGGTTGAGGTTAAGGACGTAACCTTTACCTCATAAAAGCCTTGTTTGGAATGGTACGTCCTAATCTGGACCAGATGGTGATGGCTGCATCAACTAAGTAAATGACACGTTAGACAAAAGTGTAACCTGCAAATGAAGTTCATGCAGAAGAAGACCATTTTTTTGAAAAAGGGGCAACAGTGTAGGAAATCCCTGTTCATGTTCTTTCTTTTTTTAGCATGTGGCTGTTTAACACAAGAGGACAAGATTTGTTTAGGCCCTGGTATACTGTGCATGGACCCAACTTCAGCCCCCAACAGTAGTATCTGGTGTTTATCTGCTCACCAAGCAGAAAAAACATTTTCGACAACAGAAGAAATAGTCGCCAAGGAAAGTCACAACCTGGCAACCCTCAAACCGGCTGCCCCCCACGACTCCCCTGCCTCACGGGCCTTTCAGCTGTGAGTTGGAACTGAAACAGTACCTACCAGTCAACGTTTGCCACTACAATATATATAACTAGGGAGGATTCGATAGGATACAGAGTATCGGAATCGGTCCAATACTGGTCCATGTCACCACATTGGATATCGGACAGATAGAAGCGTAAAATACGATAGAATCCAAAATCCCGAGTATAAATATGTGAATACAAATCAGCATTTTAGCTGAGTCATGTAGTGGGCTGTTTATTTCTTCTTTATGGGGGAAGAATAATTGTTACACAGTTGGAGAATTGTCTCGGCAGCGGTAGAGACTCGAGTCTGTGATATCGGTATTGAAAACAAAAAAAATGGTATTGTGCCATTGCTACATATAACACACCAGCAGGAAAACATTTCATGTCATATATCCTCATACTGATCAGCTGCAATATTAAGACCAGTTATTAGCACATTTGGACTAATTTGTTTGGAGTAAACATGAAAACGAGTGACTCAAAATATAATCCACTTTTCTCTGCACAGTGGCGGAAGCCAGACTCTTATACTTTAAAACACAAAATAAATAACTGTGAGGTTTATGGATCTTTAATAGGATTTCAGTTCTCATATGGTACCAACCACAAAGGCCTGATAAAAGTGTCACATTAAGTTGATATGGCTAAATGTTAGCCCCTAAATGTGTGAGTGTTCTCCATCAACCTACAGTATGTTACATTTCTGCAAAACACAGCGTGAGCTCAGGTTTCTGAACAAAAATGAATGTCACTCCTTTACACGTCTTCACACATCCATATCAGCATGAACGTGTTTAAACTGCTTGTGGTGCCTTTGGTGACATGACTGTGATGAGAACCATTTTCTGGTAATGAATGTGGGTAAGTTTAGACACAAAAAGCCTGGTAAGGGCAAGTAAAAGCTCAAGGTTATTCCTCAAAGTGTTAACATACTCCTGTCCTCATAACACCATAAACACATCACATCTCTAGGAGGCCAGGCTGATTTAAATCAGTCTTTTTTTGGATTTACACATATAGCATAATAGCTTGAGTGTTGGTGGCTTCATATTCCACACTGGACTCACATATGAAGTCAACCTGATGGTCCATTGACAGTGCACTGTGGGGATGAGCGTACACATGTGTGGCTGAATAGTGACAATCCCAGTAAAAGTGTGACACAGACACACACAGCTCCTCATGTATCATAAACTCCCCTCACGGCCCACGCAGTTTCCTCACCAGACTGAAGAAAAAGACAAATTCAGGGCCTGAGCAGTTTCGAAAGATCACAGCATTTGAATACTACCAGTTGAAGGCACCTTTCTTAACGCGCTGAAGAGATTAAAAATTGCAAGTAAAAAAAAATAAAAAATGTGTACACGTCTTTAAGAAGCTGAAGCTCAGCGATAAAACATGATGCGTGCCTCTGAGGTTGAGAAGAAGGCGGGCAAAGCAGGCGCGAGGAAACACATGGATGACGGCAAATGTGGTCTCAACGGGATGTTCTGGGCTGGGTTATACCTTCATTTTGACTGCTAGCCTTTTTCTGGCTGCTGGTAAGCCTTCAATTAAATGACGGCTACCTTTTTCAAGTCACTAATCCTCTTACACTTTGGAACCCCAGCCTTTGCCATGCGGAAAATGCACACACACTATGAGAGTTAGCGTGAGTGTGTGAACGGTGAGTCGTCTTCACTTGTGCTGCCCGACTGTCTTTCAGTTCTCCTGCCTGGCTGTTCCTTCTTAAGTTTACAAAAGTGGCTGTTCTTGTCACAAACTGAGCCGGAAGCTTGCAAAAAAAATATGTTTGCGCTTGTACCAAACGTGAACATGTGTCATATAAAAACACCACAGTGCTGAGCCTTTTTGGAGGGGATTCAATTCAATAGCAAGCAAATTTCTTACCTAATTTGAATAAAGTCTTCTACTTAATCAATCCAGTTTGGAAGTTACATAAATAATTCATCCATTATGTGCACAAATGTGTATCACCATCGGATGGGGGTACATGTCTGGATGGAATAGGACGCATTCCTACCAAAGAAGAAGAGAGCGATGCTACAGCTTCTTCCAACACGTCTGGTTCGAGCGGCTCACAGCTGAGGGGCCCGTCGGTCAGGGGAGCCGGGGTATTAGCCGGTTCGTGGGTCACCAGGTCGAGGCTTGGATGACTTTCCTTGGTGACCACTTACTTCTTCTGTTGTTGAAAAGCTTTTTCTGCCTGGTGAGCACGGCTTATTACTTATAATGTGTTACAAAACACAAGTAGGCTGCTCGTTGCGTGTTGATGTGCGTTGGGTCCGCGCATGCTGTGAGCAGAAATACACCAGGGCCTTAAAGACTTGGAACATATGAGCCGACTTAAAGCACCTCCCAGAGTGCAACAGTGATGCAGTTTCTTTGTGCAAAGGTCCAACCCTGTCTCCCAAAAATGACATGTCCATGCAACTAAACAACAATTGACTATATTTTGTCCCAGTAAAGTCATCATCACCCCCATTTCCTCTTTTCGGACAATTTTGTTGCTATGCACGTCTGTAGACATGTAGAGAAGTAACATACTGAGAGACAGTTACTCTCAGTATGTTACAGTATGTCATAGACAGTATGTTAGTTCAGAAAATTATAAAACGCAAATGCAGTTGACAACATTGTCATCTCATATGCCAATGAAATGGTCAGATAGACACTTTTTTTTAAACATTATCGGAGACTCCAGATGGAGAGGCTATACATGCACAAAGTGATTAACATATGCAAGGTAAACATGCTATGTACGTGAGGTTTTCGCACACACTCACAAATGCATGAATGTATGCACACACACCTACAAGTGGACAGCGTGCGTTTCACTTGAGCCCTGACAGTACACAGTGTAACAAACTGCTGAAAAAGCCATTTCAGTGCGAGCGATTGCCTCTGCTCCTGAATGCGTTTCTTGTTTAAACAAAATGCTTTTAGGGAGGAAGAGGGCATTAAAGGAGGAGGCACCGTTAAAAAAAACATGAAGATGCTCTTTGTAATCTTGAGCTTTCAGTATTCCAACCACTGGACCAAAACCATGCCGTCTCAACAAAATTCTGTTATCCATTATTTAATTATGACAGTTTCCCTGCAGCAGAGGAAACGAGACATAACATCAAGTATGATGGTAGAAAATTGCAGCTTTTGTTTGGAAAAATATATAAAAATAGACACAATATAATACGTAATGTAAACAGTTTGTGTTCACGCTGACATGAATCAAGAAAAGTAGACATAAAATCATTTTTACTGATGGGGAACTCATTCATTAAACAGTTCTGGAGGCCCAGACAAAGTCACGCAGCACTTTAATGAAATAACAGAAATAACCTCTGACTTCACCTGTCACAGTGATGATCGGGCTCAAACAAGAGCAAAACAGGAGTCATTTATCACATGGGGTTACTCACTGTGGGAGCGCTGTGTAACCTGTCACATGGAGACACAGCCGTGGAGCAGTTTGCTGTATGGAAGCAAAAAATGACAAGCAACAGGACTTGTAATCGTCACATCCGAGGCTCTAAGATCATGACCAGTGGGGATGTTTTGGCATTCTCTCCTGATTCAAATGCCTGCAGTGCACACTGGTCTGTAATCAAACTGTAATCATTTTTTGTATACTTCATTTTTAGCAGCGATGCAAATTCAGGCATGACTGCTAGAAAGACAAGCAGTCATCTTCCGGCTGTGAGAAAGTTTACTTTTCACAACAATAGAAACCTTATCATTCCTATGGAATCCTGACATGAACCAAGATACTTACCAGACAATGGGGTGACAAATAATAATGTCCAAAAATCACATGTGTAAATATTACACTTCAGCCAATCACAGTGCATTCTGGTATGTAAATATGGTCAAGACGACTCTGAAGTTCAACCTGAGTGTCAGAATGGAGGAGAATGTGGCATGGTTGTTGGTCTGAGTTTTTAAGAAACTGCTAAATGAAATCATAGAACGACAACAGTAACTCAGATAATTACTTGGTACAACAAAGGTATGAAGAAGACCGCCTCTGAACGCACAACCATGTCAAACCATGAAGCAGGAGACCATACTGTGTGTCACTGAGCGTATATCACACATTTGGAGGTGGCTTCCTAGTGGTTGTGTAAGGTCTACAAAGCTACTTTCTTTTAAAATATTTTTTTTATTTCCTGTCTTTCTCGTTTTGGCCGATTATCAACTCATTCTGAAAAGGTCTGCTCCCCTGAGGTCACCACTTAAACTCTTATCCCTCACATTTCCATTTGTGTATGTCAAGTCCAACCCAAAAAAATACTGCCTGAGTTTCAAGGACTTGATAATGGGAGGAAATTGGACTGCGTCTCTTTTTTTCTTTTTTTTTTTGGCAAACTGCAAAAATATAGAAAATGTACTTCCTACAGGCAATTTCCTTTTTTCTGCAAATGTATTAAAATGACTGGAAGCAGAAAGGGGAGAATCTTGGGTAATTTGTGCACATGAAGCATAAACTTGGGGTCAAAGTTGGATTTTTATTGTTCTTACACATATTCATTTGATTTGATGCCTGATTAACCATTGAGTGAATTATCACACACACCCACAGTTCATTTACACAGTAGTTGAAGCACATTCATGACAATCCTTCCATCAAATTTGCACTTACATTAAACTGAAAAAAGCCCTGTGTGATTTTCTTTGAGCCGTGTACACAAATTGGTATTATAATCTCAGACAAATCATCACTGAAGCAGTTGAAATAATGGTCACCACCATGTTATTTAAAGCTGTAAAAGAAGGGGTGTTTCCTGCAATAATCAGACAACACTGAGTATTGATTGGCCAGTGTCGGTCAAGTCAAGGAAAAAGACGACACAGTCACAGTCATGGGCAATTAACAGTCTCCCTGCCAGAGTGGTAAACTGTCTCTGCCCTCCCTCTCCCCTCCCTTCATTCTCCGTCAGACAATTAAAATCTATTGTAAATGGTTTATTGACACGGCAAATGTGAATCTGCATTGGCAATATGTGGAGGGTGCATGCACATTACTGACACACAATGCGGAGGATTGTTTGGATGTGGAAAATGTAATCAGTTTTAAACAAGCATGCTGTAAATGGTGATGGTTTTTGGTTTTTTTTGACAGAGTAGACACACACATACACGCACTAACAAAGAAAGGCACACATGCAAACACAATGCGACCTGGAGTACTTTGCATGAAAGCAGCAGTCTCTCTCTTTAAGTGCTCCCTCCTGCAGGAGGAGGAACAGTCACTGCTGGACAACACGGTTAGATATAATGGTCACGACTGTTATTTAAAACACTATCTTAAATACCCATCATTTGGTACATATTGTATTTATTTAAGATGGCAACTTTACATTTATCAGCCTCTTTTTCACTGATGAAAAGTATCATGCAAAAAAAGTCTCTTTTCCACTGACAAAATTAAAGTAAAGATAAATTAATTTGATATGGAAAAAACTTTGACCAAATCCACTGACACTATTACCAATGAAGAAAATGTTGGATGAACTGGGAAGGGAAACAATTAGAAGAGAATAATAATAAGAAGAGATCCAATCAGTGTAATGTAACTTAGCTAGGTATGGAGGTTATGTTCATGTGCCCGGAACGAGAAAGACAGAGCTGACATATTATGTATACCATATTATGGTTGAATTTTAGGTACGACACAGCGGTAAGAAAAAAACATGCAGAGCCTCAAACTCAAAAGCAAACTTCTCAATAAACTCAAAGGCAATGAGGAATGAAACATGAAACATGAAACTCAAAGGAAAAAACACCGGAGTAATCCAGAAATAAGGTCCCTTAGTCTTACAAATCAAATTGCCGTGGGAATAATACACAACTCCTTATATGGACATCCTGGGGTGTGTGTTTATAGGTCATATATATGTTTATAGGTCAGGTAAAATGCATTTTTTTTGTCTTCTTATGTGTTGTTGAGTCAAAGTTATGATTCATTTTTTAGTTTAAAAAACAAACAAAAAACAAAACAAAAACGGGAGTAGCGATAATTGTGCAAAAGTCACAAAATAGAGTTTTTCTTTTATTTTCTTTTTGTTTAAAAGACGTGCCAAGTGAACAAAATACTATCCGATTTAAACATTTTTTAGTATGTATTATGTATGTATGTATTTAGTATTTTTTAGGTGTGTTAGTAGTATATAGTATATAGTAGTATATATAGATTGCCTGTAGGTCGTGCTGAAAAAAAGGATATAAGACATTCTTATAGCCTCTGTAAATATGTTTTATCATAGTAATGGGAAAAAAGCAGGACACCCCTTTAAATGCTACGTAGACAATCAAATTGCAACTGGTTATGTCAGCAGCAGTCCAGCAACAGATGGACAGAAGGACAACCACTGATGTCCTCTATATGGACTTTGTTGTGGGGATTGTTGGATATACACTTTCACTTTGAATCAGAAGAACATTTTGTCTTAATATTCTACTTTTTGTAGCAATAACTGAAAGACATTCTGCCAACAATGGATCAGTCACAGTCTCAGTTACCCTGTATATGTAGTCCAAGTTTTCCTGGCTTCAAGATTATTGTAAACTTTCCAAACACTACTGCAGCCCTCACTGTTACATTCATCAAGAGAAACCAGTGTGACAGTCTCTTCTTTGTTCTCCATCTCTTACACGCTTTTGAAACTTTTCTGTGGTTGCTTTAATCAGCATAATAATAATTGTTGTTATTATTATTATTATTATTGCCACAATAATTGATTCTTACTTACTGTACTTCTTTATTAACTTTAATTTGTGAAGTGAAATTGTGTTTTCTTCCTCTTAACCTCTCTGCCCATTCTTCTTTTCATGTTTGTAATTGTAGTGGTTAATCCTATGACCGTCATCATTTAGTTTTTGCTTAAAATTGTAGGACTAAAAAGATATCAATACCAAGCCTAGGAAGATGTTCAACTGTTAAAAAACAACAACAAAAAACACCATTACACAGCATTCACACTAAAGTAGACTGTTTGAAAACACTATCATGGTAATAGGAAGGCTAATGAAAATAAGGTTTCTATAATGACTAATCTAAGCAAAAGAATAATAATAAAAAAAACATTATCTGTCAATATCTGTGTAAGCCTCACAGAATAGCAAGCCTGATGGAACATAGTGATTTACTGTCCAATTTCCAACGGTCGCTGTATCCGTTTCAATCAAATCTCCAACATTAACACCAGGCAATAATTTCTTCTAGTTTATTACAATTGTAGCCCTCCCATTCGATAAATCAGCTGCCAGGAGCTGATATAATTCACAGTGGAAATCAGGCATATCTTATACTGGCTGAGTCACAGTCAAAATGAACCATTATTTCAGCTTTATGTTTTTTTTTTCGTGGCGAGACAGAAAGAGAGAGAGAGAGAGCGGGAGAGAGGGAGAGAGAGAGAGTCCATCAGAGAGTGTTGCTTCTTTTCTATTTAGCTCTGAAGCAAAACTTTGCTCAAATCCTTTGACACAGTTCACAAAGTTGGCATATTGTTCATATAACAGCGCTGTTATGGCCAATAAAAGCATAAATGTGACTATAAGGCAAGGTTTTATCAAATCAATCAATCAATCAATCAATCAATCAAGCAAGCAGCCTTTATAGCTACAGCACTTTTCTTACAATGTGCTATAACTCAAGGTGCTACGAGATCAAAGACTAAATCGTTTCCAGTGCAACCATTAGCCATATGCTCCATATTTATTATTTTATTTCATTACTGCATTGACAAATTGTTACTAGCCTCTGAGTTTGAATGTGGGGCTGAAAACAACAGTTCTAGTGAAGTGTATTAACTTAGTTGAACACATTAACACAGCTAAGTTTTGTCTTGAATGTCTTAGGTGGCTTCTATATTAGGATTGAATACCTAAAATGGGCAAATGTGAGTTATAGGATGATGTCAGAGAACTTTTAAAAGCATGGCCTTGCTCTCATGCGGGCAGAATTGTTCAGAGATTCAACAAGAAGCTTGGTCTGATGCCTGACTTATAAAATCTGACCAAATAAAATCCCTTTGTTCGGTACGAGTCCTGTGTCAGCGAGGTTTCTTTCTACACCATCAACTCACCACCTATCGTTCATAAGAAGGAAGCAGGCCTGACTAAAAAAACGACACTAGCATGGCTCGGCTCGACCCGACTCTACTTGTTTTGTTTTTTTTGCTTTTCCATTATACCTGGTAGGGCCACACGGTGGTGTAGTGGTTAGCACTCTCGCCTTGCAGCAAGAAGACCCGGGTTCGAGCCCCGGTTGGAACAAGGGCCTTTCTGCATGGAGTTTGCATGTTCTCCCCGTGTGTGCGTGGGTTCTCTCCGGGTTCTCCGGCTTCCTCCCACAGTCCAAAAACATGCAATGTGGGGATTAGGTAAATTGGACACTCTAAATTGACCGTAGGAGTGAGTGTGAGAGTGAATGGTTGTTTGTCTCTAGTTGTGTGTGGCCCTGCGATGGACTGGCGAACTGTCCAGGGTGTACCCCGCCTATCGCCCGATGTAGCTGAGATTGGCACAGCACCCCCCGCGACCCTCTGGTGGAGGATAAAGCGGTTAGATGATGACTGACTGACTGATTATACCTGGTACCTAATGCTGTTCCAGTACCTGCTCTGGCGAGGTTCCAAGCGAGCTGAGCCGATACTAAAATGTGACATCAACAGACTGCCGGCTACGTGACGTCACGTCATGTCCAAGAATCAAAGCGAACAATGCTGAACTGTAGATCAGTTAAATAAAGAAAACTAAAAACCCTGAAAACATGCATTCATTTCCAACATTTAGCAAGGAAACGTCTAAAATCTCAATATTTAATAGAAGAGTCTGGCGTTTTTAGCGACCGCACTGCCGAAAACTGCCGATCGTAATTAACTGATTCTAAAGATTCAGTTTTCTTATTCCTCTGACCTGTTTTCTGTTTCCTGGTGTATAGGTGACGTCAGATTTCACCCACACCCACAACGGTGAAGAAAAAAAGCACCACAGAACCGACCAACCACTGGCAATGGAAACAGTGTACGTCCCCATTTTACTTCACCGCACAAAGTCTGTCTGTCTGTCTGTTTGTGTTTGCACATATTGTCATCTGCATATATTTCTATATTTCATATTCTATCTATAATGTTTATATTGTATTGTTGATTCTTTTCCAGTAATTGTTATTTTCCTAACTTAATTTGTCGTGATATTTATTAATTGTGGTACTTCTTTTTTTTCATTGTTTATGTTGTTTGTTATCAAAACACCAAAACAAATTGATAATGGTAATGAAAAATGGTCATAAACCTGACTCTGACCTAAGTCTCTGCGGAAGTAAGCCTACTTCTCACTTGACCTGAAATGTCTGTGAACATTTCTCTGAGGAGTTTATGGTCTCAGTCACCAGTTTCGGGTCTTCTTCAACACAGCACAAGGTCCATTTGGTGATTGATGCTCCCATTTATAGTCAAATTGAACAGAAACAAGACAAAAGAGCCTATAAAGCGGGATATGTATGTGTGGAAACTGACTGACTGATTGTATCGTCCAATAAATGCAAGGTTTCAGGTGTAGGTGGTCATGCAGAAGTTAGGTCCGCCTCTTCTTTACCAAATATAGTTACCTCTGCTATCTAAACACAACATAGTGCTACATAACATAATAAATTATTATCTCAGGAATTCAAAAGAGGAGTTCACCTACCAATGTGTGACATTTCAGTGGGTGGACACTTTAATTTTATTGTTGTCACAAAAACTTTATTATGGAGAAAATAGAGTGAAGATTTTCTACCTGGCTGTTTGCATGGTTTCAAATTAACACTCACTGAACACCAAACATTTGTAAAATCTGTCTCTAGTGGATAAATCAATGGGTCACTGACCAACACGTTGGTTACAAACATTCCGGTGAATGTTTGCTGCCAGTTTCTACAGCTGAGTGACTAAATGTCTTTGTTAATTGCCTAAAAGCACAACAGCAGCAGCAGCAGCAGCAGCAGCAGCAGACCTGTGACTGAAGTGATTCTGAGCCAAGTGTTAGTTTAACAGAATCTACATCATTCAGTTTTCACCATTTGGCTTTCATTCATCAACTCAAGCACACTTTTATTCATTAGTCCTGGAAGTGAATGGGGTTTAGTTAACAGCCAAATTGACTTCATTAAATGAAATGAGGCTGAAAAGTAATGATGCGTTTGAGGATTTCCAAGAGAATCGTAAAAAAAAAAGTTGAGTGTTTACCAACAGGAAGTTTACCAGTGGTGTAATCAGATAGGTTGTACCATGTTTTAATAGAAATGCAATTGTAATGCAAGTAGTTTTATTTGTTATTGATGAACTGATCGGAAAACCAAGTATTTTAATTTAACTGCTATTATATTCAGGTTTCTTTACTAGAATGATGGATAATTCAGGTTTATAAAAATAAGTGTATGATGTTTACAATAAGACATAAGACATACTAAAAGTGCTATAAAACACCAATACCCTGACAACCAGGGTACTTACAATATGTGCATGTAACTTTTGAATACATATATACAATTTGCAGTCTTTAGGGGATGAATCTGTCTGAAAGCAGGAAAATGTCTTGTCTTGTTTGTGGTAAAAACATTGTGGTAAATAATATAAATTGTGGTTTCTTTCATTTATATACACTGATGTTAAAAGACAATATACGTACTTTTTTTTTTTTAACTTGAAAGGTTGAACACTCATCTGACTTGTTCAAGTTCATCTTTAGCCACAATGCTACTCTCCGCTGATTTACGTCGTGCAAAAGTGAAAGTATGATGCTTTGAGGGTAAATATGTGACTTTCAACGACTGAATTGTGTGGAGTTATTATTTAGCCTGTCATAATATTTGACTGCGATACAACTTTGTTGCCTTTACAGAGAAATTAACCTGCTGCCATGAGTCATTGTTGATGTGTAATTGTATGCAAATTAACTGTGGCTGAAGTTTATGCAGGTTTATAGTATATACTGTATGTAGTTAAAAGCAAGTGTGAGAGAGCTCATATAGTTTATTTACAGTTACTAATAAACACCTGAAACAAGCACTTGGTAAATATCTGATTACACTGGATCACTGAGGTCAGATATACAGTACATAACTTCAGACTACAAGACTACACATAATATGCAGATAAGCTGCAATCTTATTACCAGTGCGTACACTATAGGACTTTTATGTTTACTACTAACTTCAGAATTAGATCCATTATCAGACATGTAATGTAGTGTATGTCAGAAACCATGCAGTTGCTTTGCTGTGATGAAAATGGCATGGTTACCGCTGAGGGCCGCCTGTAGCCTGCGAAACTTTGATATAAATATTATTCAACTCTGTGATGAATATTATAGACCTCCCACTGTCAAATAAACCCCTCAGATAGTGATATGAAAAAAGAGGAATTATGGGAGAACTGGAGGTTGATGATGTTGAAAATACACGTGTCCCTCGTCTCAGAAAAGAAAGTCTGGGAATATAAAGACATAACGTAATACACACTTGTGCTAGTTGGTTTATAATATGCACGTCACTGTACATTTGAGTTCGATCTTTATCTTTGTGAGCCCTTATCATGTTTTATTTACATGCATGACGCGACTTCTCTGCCAATTACATTTTCATCTGATCCTGGACTGTAAGCCACTTTGTACATCATGTGCGCTGTAACAATATAATACAACAATCACCGATCATAATGAAGATGACTGAGATATTACTGCAACGACACTTTACAGGTATATGTGATGAATTCCTGGCACAGACAGTATAAATATCTACAGCCGTGTGTTTCAGTCTCATGTAGCATGTAGAAGCAATTTATAAAGCCGAATAAGACATATATGTGGAGTTTTATATGAAGAATGTAATAATGCATATTCCTGTCTTTATCTACAATGACTTATTTAGTCAATCAATACACTCTAAGTTGAGTTGGATGTATTTTTGGGGAAAATGTATATTATTTTTGTAATAAGAACATAAATTAGGCCATCGTCATTTTAGTGTGATTAGGAGAATTTTTTTTTGTTCACCAAAAAACAGGTTTAAGTCAGCCTGGTTTATTATACTTCATCTTAAATTCTTGGTTTCTCATTTCTGATTCATTTTGCACTGAGTCAGTGACGAAAACACAGGTTAAACTTCTATGCAAATGTTATTGAGTTGAATCATAAGGGCATTTCATTTGAGAGTTACAACCCTTTACTTTAGTACTGCACTTTCATTATACGTTTATAAGTCTGGATTATGGATTGTCTTAATATTGCTAATTCCCTCAAATGACCCTAATTAGCAGACAAAGTCAGCCACTGATGTCTATCTGAGGGATACATCACATCTTTCAGTCAGTCTACAGACAATTGCAGGCAACAGAGGAGAGGAGACTATGGAAAGTGTATTATTTTTAAGTCACATAATGATTGGTCCATTTATTGGCATTAAAAAAACGATTAACGCATGAATAATCTTTCATATAGCCCATTTAAAGGCTCATCCATCATGTAGGCAGGAAAAAGTATTTGAGAAACAAATGACATCATCACAACTTGTCCCAACTCGTTCACGTCCTGTTCCAGTGACTTGATCAACAGTTGTATCGCTGTGTCGCGGTCCAGTTACTGATGGCTCTCTCTCAAACGCTGCCTATCTCATTACAGTAATGAACTTTATAATTACCTCCACCCCCTCAGAGAAGAATGAAGGCCATTAAGACACTGGGATTGGCTTTTATATCATTTACTTAGCCCAGGACACTAACCAGCAGCCATTTTCCATCTCAATAAACCCCCACATCTTTCAAGCTGCTGACAGCACTTCTTTCTTTTTTTTTCAGAGTGACAGGATTTAAAAAAGTTTCCATGCAAAACAAAATGGGCTCCAACAGAGAAGGCCATACTTGAGAGATTATGATTTGGCTTTTACAGAAAATCCACGCAGGATGTATGGCATCATTGAATTTATCTTGGCACAAATCAGCAAAACAAATAAAATGAAAATCAAAACAAAACAACTATATCTTATATAAAACTATATATATGAACATGTCCCCTCTCACTCTTGACAAAAGCAGTGACGCACAAGCAAATAGAATTACATCAGTACTACCAAGTACTGATTCATAGTAAATCCTTTGGAGAATTTTTGTACCTGAAGGTGCATCTAAGGAAAAGGAGTGACATGAACTTTTGCTCCAGCTTAATGTGCCACGGAGAATCATGCTGCTCTGCCTCAGTGAGCTACAGTGCAGCTCAACTCCAAAAGAATACAAACCATACCTGACCCTAACCCAATTATATTTTAAAAATGTCTGGCTTCCACTTTGGCCACGCCAGTCTTTTTATTCTGGTGATTTTAAACTCGTTTTTCACAACTTAAACAGCACTTCATGCTTTTTACTAAATATCTAGTGATGAAAAACGTAACCTTTGTACCAAATTCAAGGTAACATCACTGGTATTGCACATGTTCTACAATCATGCTTCATACATTAATGTTTGTGTCTCAATTTCTGCCCAAAATCAGAATGGGAATTAAAATAGAGTCAACATAGAAGGGCTTGTCTGGGGGTGTAGAGTTCCGAGGTGGGGTTGGACTTGGAGTGACGACTCATCATCATAACCAAGTATAGATGTCCTCACCAATAAATATGTAAATGATGCATCATGGAGAATGGGACTTGATTGGAATTAACTGGACCCTGTACATCTGCAGTGTAGTATGACTTACTAATGACAAAGACTTCATTAAACTAATAGTCACTTATATTAAAATAAACCCCCTAGGATTGTGCTACAACAGGAGACTATGAGAGGAACAATCAGTACTTTGAAAGCATTCATGTACGACCAATATATCAGTCAGCAATTAGCCTCCTTGCTGTTAAAATCAAAACAAGAAAAAAAAATTACAATTTTCCCTTTAATAATTTTTTAATTATACAATCGAACTTACAATGTATCTATCCTCACATCAAATAAAAGTTGAAAGGAACATTAGCAGCCTTGTTTGCATTTCATTATGGAGCATTAGAGCTGTGGCACAACAATTGTCTTAAATGAGCAGAACATGGTGTGAAAATAGATTTGAATTTCAAACTAATGACTTGCTGATTCATAACCAGACCTGCGTGGAATATCCATGACTTTGCAAGTGCACGCAGATAATGAAGAAGTATACCAAGTGTGCAACTAAATGCCTATTGATACTCTTATGCAAAAGACAGGGACAGATGGAGACTTTGGTTGGAGGAGAACTTACGATGATGGGCGAAACAGAGCAGTACCACCAGAAACCATAGGGGCAGTATAGAGTCAATTGTCAAATCAGTCAGGAAAACGACAAAGAATAGTCTATATGGGAAACGAAGAGAGACTGCCAGGCGCTTAGCTTCACTTTTAATTTTAGGGGCTATCCAGCGAAGCAATTTTTCAAAAATCGCAGCAGACGTACAGAAGAAAAAATATAGACGGAAATATTGAAAATGCCGCCCTTTAACACGACATATTCCCCATTTATGGGTCGACTCACATTCAGTGGTCTTCCACTGCCACAGAATCTACTTGCGCTTCTGTCTTTTTCAGATTGAGCACAATAAAATAACCCCAATTTTTTTACCTGATGTTTAAAATGCATACTAATTATTTACTACCTTCTATATTGTCTTTGATTCTGTGTCACTGTATTTCTCCCAAGTAGGACTAATGAAAGGAATCTTATCTTTCAATCTAATTCCTTTAATGAATTTTTGCTTTTTTTATCCATAGAATAAACATTTATATGTACAATAGGGCCTTGCTATATATAAATGCTGCCATCTTGGGCAGCGAATATTTATACCAGTATATTTTTGTGATGCTGATAATGTTGATACACTATGAGGAAACAACCCATAGTCACCAAATGTTTTCCTAGCTTCAACCAGGTGTTTTTATTGTGCTCAAACTCAACCACGTTCAAAACAGGACATGAATATCATCACTCTCATTTCTGCCAAAAGCACCATAAGCAGTTAAAACTAGGAACGCACCGATGCCAGTATCAGGTTTCTGTCCGATGATGCCCCTGTGTACTCGTATTCGTAAAAATTCATAATAGCAGAACAGTCTGGTTTGCAATGCTCGACAAAGAGTTTACCTATGAGGTGTGTGTGTGTGTGTGTTTGAGGGAGAAAGACAGACAGACAGGGGGCGAGGGAGAACAAGAGACACCACCAGCAGCCTGCTGCACTTCATTGTATGCTATCATGCTGAAACATATGGACAGACAGGTCTTTTGTCACTACTGTAAGGGTACGTTTGACACAGTTTGATGTGGAGGGACAAACAAACACAAAAGGACTATCCTGCTCTCTCACTGCCAATCTGTCACTCTGTCAAAGCAGCGTGTGTGTCTGTGGTTCTGTGCAGAGAAAACTGAAATCAGTTTCAGTCAGCGAGCAGGAGAAATGCAGTTCCCGACTATACGCAAAAGGAAATGTGTACATGTTATTCCTTCACTGTATAGTTCTACACTGAGATGATAAGTTATAATTTGCATTGTACTTTGTAGTAACTTAAATTCTGAAAATGCAGACTGTGCTCATCAACCGTTTTGTGTGTTGAATGTTGATTCTGCTGCAAAGCCTCTCTGAGCATAAGAAAAATAAAAGCGATCATGCATGCGTATGTTCATGTTCATGTTCATGGCGTGAGTGAAGGGACATTTGCAGTACCGCACTTTCACCTATGGGTGTCCCTCTTCTTCTTCAGAAGTGATTTCATGCAGCAACTGTTCTCCACTGGGGATGTGCCAGGCAGGACTGAGTGTGTGTATATGTGTGTGTTTAAGACAAAAAGGGTACCTGTGATGCATAAAATTAACAAAAAACAAGTGGAATTAATTACAAAAAAAAAAATTCCTTAAATGTAAACAAAAAAAATGTGATTTATTATTTCATTATTTAAAAATAAAAACATCACACGCACACAAGAGACATTTGCGCAAATAAGCATGAGACATTGAATCAAACATAAAGAAAATAATCTAAATATTCAGTCTAGTTATTTATATGGCCTAAACTGTAACTCATAGTCTTTGCTATTAGATTTTATGTGACACTCTTTACATCATATGCTGGCATATAACATTTAGGCATAACAGGAATTTAGAAATCACTTTTTAAAGCAGGATCATGGCTCTCTTGTATCCTGCTCTGCTCACTACTTCTTGTCACAACTCGTCTACCACTATTGTCACAACATAATTCTGCATAATGGATAATGTTCATATATATCTGATTCAGACAAAAGCCTGCTCTCGGACTGAGAAGCAGAAGAAGTTGACCTGACTTGTAAACATTTAAGATCTTTTGATATGTGCATACACTGACCACTGCACATGACACAGCAGTTGAGATAATGGCTTTTTAAGAGGTGGACCTAAAATAGAACTATATTAATGATAATTATACAAATCCTTCAGGGTGCCGTTCACTATCTGGAAACAAACATGTCTTCTGTATAAGTGCACAAACTACTTAGACTGCATGGATCACAGTGATAGAATTTTCATGGTACTAGTTATTGACATATGCTCAGAAATACATTTAAAGGATATAATAATCAACACAAAGAGTGGTGTACAGTGACAAACCACCTTGAATCCTATATACTTTCAGCCACATGTTTTTATATCTCATTGATTTTGTTGGTAAAAATAAATGGGAACTTGAATAAGGACGAGTAGAAACAGGTGAAAAGCAGTGGTCATCACTGTGATTGTTTTTAACTTTTGCTCCATCCTTGTCTTGTGCCTTTAGTCCCGACAATCTCCACACTCCTTCCAGGAAAGAGCTGCAGTGGGTTTAAACTGCACATAAACAATTACGTATTATCACGCAGCATGTCTGTGTGTGGGTCCAATCTCCTGCACCTTTTGTTCAAATCTACCCACTGAAGCAACGGGTCCTCTCATTTCCTTGGAAATTGCCAGTTTGTGCCCTCAAAGAGTGTTTGACAGTCTGTGTGTATCACTGAAATTTGTGGAGGCAGACGTGAGGTGGATGTTGATTGGGGGTTAAAAGACAGGCTTTGGTCAGTCACTGAATTTCTTCTTGGACTCACAGTCACATCAAGTGTCACATCAATACCCTGTACACACACACACACACACACACACTTGGTTGGGTCATATTTACTCTAATGAATTCTGTATGGATGATTGTGACCCAGAGGGGAGTAATATAAGATTGAACGTGGTGGTGCTTTATGGCTGTCATTAACTTAAACCCTGCTAAGACAGAGCTGGACGAGCGTGTGGTTCATCCTGGTTTCTTTTAATGAGTCAAAACGTTCACATATCCCCAGTCTTAGTTTTAACCCGAGATTTTCACCAATGGGAACGTAAGACCTGGGTGAACATGCTAATTTCCTCCGTCCCATTTTTGCCAGAGATGCGCCTTTCCCAGTGCAGTGCTTCCTGTCGTCAGTATGGTTGTGGTGATCCTTACTTTTTTAAAACTTGAGACAGTGCTCAATTCAATTTATTTCATCAATTGGATCATCTAACCAATCGAAAGGGAGACTAAATTACAAGATGCATAATGGTAATGAGAGTAACATTATTACTGTGGGTTCTGATGTTGTTGTTTTTTTCCCCCCCGTGACTTCATATGTTTGCATTCATTACGTCACAATTCACACATGGGTGACGCAGGGGTGATAAAAAAAAACAACAACAAAAAAACACCACATCTGTTAATTGCCTTTATTTTTATTTATTTATTTTTGCAGCTTCACCTGGGTTTAAAAATCCCAGGTGTGCCTGCTACTTTAAGCTCCATTGCAGGCCCCTCCCTCTGGAACTCACTACCTCCAACCCATCCCAATCACTCCTCAAAACTCACCTCTTTGAATTCTACTACTACTAGTACATTATAATTGTTATTATGAAGAGGGTGGAGTAAATACAATTGCATGGAAATGATTCAAAGTGGCATGAGGATTAGGCATTTTGAATCTGCTACTGCTGTTCACTATCTCATGATGATGATGACTGAGAGAGAGTGTAAAAACATTTATACAACCCAGTCCAGCTTCATCTTTGGTCAGAGCACAACCCTGCTCATACTCAGCTCTCATCACTTCATGACTTCACAGCTGATACCACTTATACGGAATATCCATCTTTCAAATTGAGTGTCAACCCTGCTTTTCACAGATACATTTACCCTGTATACGTATAGTTTCAAATGACAGGCAGATTATAAAACACGTTTAAAAATGTAGTCTTTCCCTTTGTTTTCAAAATTAAGGATGTTAATTAAGTATTTTCCTCTGTTTATGATTCAACAATGTAGGCAACTAAAAGCCCTTGGTTAAGGGTAGAGATTGTTGCAGTCCTAAATCAGTGGTGACATTTTCAATTTGCTGATGAACTAACATAATCTTCCCATTACCTCATCTAGAGAGATTTGTTGTTCAAACCCAACTACAAAAATGTTGCCACAACCTTTCTGCAATCCAGACTGTGTGTAATTATTATGTATTCTTTGAGAGACAATCCCAGCTGACAGTGGATGAGAGTGAAGGTAAACCCTGGACAGGTCACCAGTCTATCACAGGGCAACCATACATTACATTACATTACATGTCATTTAGCAGACGCTTTTATCCAAAGCGACTTACAATGGAATCAAGTACAATTAGCCAGGGGTGGAATCGAACTTGCGACCATGATGTCTTTGGTACACAAGGTAGGGTCTTAACCACTGAGCCACTCCATACAGAGACATGCAACAATTCCCACAATCAGTTTGGAGTCTTAAAATAACCTAATCCCCAATCTGCCCATGTTTTTGGATTGTGGGAGGAACCTGCTCATACCCACGGTGAACATAAAAATGGAAGACAAGAATATTGCAAGTAAAAGGGCACCCCGTGTCCAAGTGGAAAGGGAACTTGGCTTGTAACCGGAGGGTTGCTGGTTCATAATCCCCACCCGGCCAAAAGGGCTGGGGTACCCCTGAGCAAGGTACCCAACGCCCATTGCTCCCCGGACGCTACTCAGTGTGGCAGCCCATTGCTCCTAATTCTAGGATGGGTCAAATGCAGAGGAACAATTTCCCTAAGGGAATTAATAAAACTATAATTCTTTGAACTGCGAACCATCTTGTTGTGATGCAGTGTAAATAATACACAGCTTATTCATTTAGTCAGCTAAACTAATTACTATTAAAAAGGAGAAGGTAAGAGTGGATGCGCAACACTATCTTGTCCCATGAAAGCAACAATACAGAACATGAGATAAAAATATAAAAATCAATCAGCTGAAACAGGCTTCTTAGCAGCTAAAGTCTAAAGTACTAGTATCAGGAACTAGGGATTTTCCCAGGAACTAGGAGCTAAATGAAAGTACAGGACTTAAATTTCTTCTCTATTTTCAAAAACCTGCACCGGTAAATTTAACCATTTCATTTTTGCAGGGCTGAAAACCGAGTTTTGCTTCAGTGTTTGATTTCGTGATATCCTGATGTTTAATTTGTCCCAACACGGTTTCATAATGATCTGATCAGTTTCCATGCTCAGCTCTGATACTTAACAGGATCTATGTTAGCTCCACTACTAGCTCTATTGCAGAGGCAGTTGCTGGTGTAAGTTTATTTCAGGCCCAGTTATTTCTACATGAATTCTGCAGATGAATAACTAGAACAAGGGAATGAGATAATTATGTAAAACTGAAATGCTGTAATAGGGGTTTTATTTACACAGTATATGTACAAATGAAAATGGTCCATATCGCAGAGCAAATAACATACAACAACCTGCTATTTTGTCGACAACTTCCCTCACAAAATCTACACAGGACTGTGACAGAAAAGGCTCCACTGTTGTGTAAGTTTTTGCAACGCTAGCACAAGTTTAGAACTGAAATGTAAATAAACACAGTGCATATTTGACAACATTTTAGAGGAAGATGAGCTTCCCTTGCTGTCTTTGAACAATGGCCACTCCTCTATTGTTAGCTCCAGCAGCGGCTATGTCACTATTCCACTCTCTTGCTGTCTTTATACAAGTTTTAACCTCCAGAAACAGACAGAAATCAACATAAACTCTGTATTTGTCACTTATAAAGTTAAAATTAATTATGTTACATTACTGCCACCTGGTGGATTGAGTGGAACACCTCATCACACTAATTGGCACGATCTTCCCTGGTCTTTCGCTGTGGAGGAAATGCACTTTGAAGAGCTGCCTAAACGTCTCTGAAAAGTGACGTCCACCAGTGAAAACAGTTAAAAAAATATAGCTCATTTATTTTTGCAACATTTCAACCTGTTTACTGTGATCAATCAGCATTATGATGTGTGTTCTACTTTAAATCAGCATCTGTAAAGATGGTGGACAACAATCATTGTTGGTTCAAGACCAAAACATGGAAAAAGCTTCTGTGAGCTAGATCAGGCTTAACGGTTTTGGGTTATGGGGTTGGGGTGTGATTGAAACCATCGTCTGCATAATAATGAGGTCGGGTTAACGCAGCCACAACCATAGCGCCCAGACAGGCGAGATAGAGGTGGAAGAGCCCAGCACAAAGCATATAGCTGCAGGAGAGGCTTATGCTTTAGTCGGCCATGTCAAAACGCAATACACTCTACTGCTGCCTTTATCTCTCTCCTGCCTCTTTCTGTGCTCACCTCTCTCTTCTCCCCCTTCTCTGCATGCTGGTCCTCCTCTTTATCTCCCTTCCTCACCCCCAATCTTTCTTTGTTTTTTTCTCCTTCAATGTCTTATTTTTACGCACAGGACTATGAAGACATCGCCAAAGAGCATATGGGTACTCTTCTGAGTCTTCCTATCTCTCTCTCTCTCTCTCTCTCTCACATACACACACACATGCATACACAAAACACCTTAGCATGGAAATTGAAATAATGATAATGTATCCCTCAGTCTGCATCAAAGTATTGCCACTTCAGAAAAATGCCGGCAGGCATGAAATGCAAACGTGAAGCAGATGGATTGAGAAGGAAAAGGAGAAAGGCATATAGTGTGTGTGTGTGTGTGTGTGTGTCTCCCTTTACCATCTTGTCTCTACTTTGTACATTGGCTGTAGCTTTAGGCGGGGAGACAGTGTGTGTGTGTGTGTGTGTTTGCCTGTGTAGAAGTGCTGCTGTGTGGTGTGTACTGTCAGTCAAGTTGTGTTTGTTGGGACATACCTATATTTGCGTTTGTCACTGTGGGTGTGTGGAGTGAGAGATACCCATTTGGGCTCCTGACTGTGGTTTTTTTTTCTTCCTTTTTTTCCCCCTTACAGTTTGTGTGCTGTGGTCAAGGTTGTGTATTATCACTTTCACCATATGGTGTCAGCTGTCAAAGTTACTAGTGCACTTCAATTACTTAACCCTGAGGGAGTGCAACCAGTTTTTATTTTTTCCTCTGGTTGTTTTATTATTTCTTCTTGTGCCAAAGCTGCCTATTGCAGAGAGCTGGTATAGAGCTGAAAACTTGGCCTAAGGGACGGAACAGGTGTGTAAGTGTCTAATTAGTCAGCATGGAGACATTTAAGTTCCCAAAAGCTACATGTATCAGCTGATTTGTTCATTTGTTTTCCACAAATCATACTTTCACTTCACTGTTCTTCTGCGTTTTTTTTAAAAAAAGGTTTTACTTTGCCTGGTGAGCTTGGTGTGATTGGCTTTACAGAATTTAAGCATGACCTTTATAACCTGATACTCAACTTTAGCATCAACAATTTGCCCTATGCAGCTCCCTCTACTATGATAACCCAATTCCAAACAGCTTAGTACAATGACAATAATTTGTATATGAGCTTTTGAAACTATTTACAACGTGTGTGTCATTACCTACGTGTGCAGTGGGGTGAAAGTGATTTCAACTGGAGTCCTTTTGATTAGTGAAGCCTTTAGTATCACTGGCATTTGAGGTCATCACTGGTCAAATGGTCATGATTCAGCTGCCTTCTTCATTTCCCTTTAAGGCACATTGTGTGTACGTGCACATGTGCTGTGTGTGTGGAGTGATTTGCAAAAAGTGGCTCAATACAATGGATTCAATTTGTTGCTGCTAATAGTTAGTGACGGTGTGTTGAGGCAGCACAGAACCTCCCTTTCTTTTTCCACCAACACACACACACACACACACACACACAAACACTTTTCTGTGTTTTGGGTGAAAGCAGGTCAGTTAGCACCATATGACAGCTTATGTAATTAGTGTCTAATCGACCTGATGTTTCGACTGCAGTTGTTTCACAGTTCACTAGCTGTTTGGGTTAGCAGCGCTGCTAGCTAGTTACCCCCCACAGGGCAGCAGGTGAGAGTGTAGGCAGGGTGCCATCTGCACAGGTGGATGTGTGTATATATATGTATATATATACACATATACACACATATATATATACACACATATACATATATATATATTATATATATATATATATATATATATATATATATATATATATATATATATATATATATATATATATATATATACATATACACAGTATATATTAGATACATAAACCTGCAGCTCACACATCCTATAACTATAACTGTTGTGTAGAAGGAACCAGGAACACAAAAGCAGCACACTTCTGGGTTCAGCAGGTTCTCTACTACTCTTAAAATGGTCAGAAAGAAGTGAAACGCATAGGTAATCAATAAGAAGGCAGAGATATCAGAGAAAATGAGACAAACGTCATGTAAAAAAGTCACTCAGTGGGAACAGACAGAAGGAAACCAAGGGCTGTAGCACTGACCATACATCCACGGAGTTTCTTCCTCTTCTTTCTTTTAATGGCAGTTGGTAAATAGCTTGCAGGTGTATTACCGCCATTGGCAAGGAACTACTGGTGAACTGAGGACATATACAGGCAAAGAGGTGAGTAGACACAGGTGCAATGAATTAGGGCGGGGCATGTAATCAATGGGGTGGGTGAAGTGTAGCAAGATGTTAAACTATCTGAAATGAGAATCAGAGCCCCAGTCACGACACAACATGCCTTCTAAACCCTGGAAACTTACTTGGATGATGTCATTCGCTTAGTGGCTGAGTGTGAAAAGCACAAAGGGTTCCAGTGGGAGTGGGTGAGAGATTATTTAAACATGACCAATTTGTTATTTTGAACAAAATGTCATCATTGTGCCAAAACGTAAAAAAACATTTAAACATACTAATAAATAGCATATTCTTGGATTCCTTTGATTATCCACTGATAACATGAAAACCTTTTTGTAATGTCATCCTCAGGATTGGTTGCTCCTTCTGTGTCTGCAAGTTGTCGCCATGATAATTCCTTCAGGCAAAGGCAAATAAATCTACACATGCATACACAAACAATGGACCTGATGGTGCAATATTACTGCATCAGAGGGTTGCATGTTCACATCATGTTGGGGTCAAATGTTTTCCCACATTTCCCACATTTTGGGATCAATAAAAGTAAACTTGTTGCATACAAATACGATTTTCAATTTTTTGGGTATTCAGTGTTGTAATCATTCGGCAGTAAAAATGGACACAGACTCACCGCCACATGTTGAGTTTGTGAATCTGGGGGTTGCAGATATACAGTAGATTTAGAATCTGGAGTCATCACCATGAATCCATGAAGCCCTGTGTCAACAGCCCAGGCTGCTGCTGATGGTGGAATGATGTGAGGAAACCATGATGCAAAGAAGGGAAGCTGTTTTACAGTCAAGGAATAACTACATTGTATTATTACACTGTTTTTAGTGCACATATAAATGTATCAAGAAGTGTAAGTCAAGTTGGTAATTAAAATAAAACCATCTGCGCCCTTCTAACCATTACCCCACTCAATTGGTCACTTCACAACATTTGTCATGCCACATTTCAGAGATACACATTGTGAAATAATAGTCACAATAACCAGTCTGGATATTGTGCACACTCATATCACGTACCGTGTTGTAAATTCATACAAGGCACTCGATGCCTCAGTTTTCACACAGTGTTACATTTGCAGCAGAGTGCAGCAGTGGAACGGCCCAGTGTGTAAATCCTACAGTGTGTGTGTGTGTGTGTGTGTGTGTTTGAAAGAGAGAGATGGACTGGTCCTGATAGTGTCGTAAGTGCTATACAGTTAAACAATAGTGCGCGGAGAGGAAGCACCCGTGCTGAGGGTGTCATATATTACAAGAAAGGCAGCCTCCAAACAAATTATGGCTGTGTCTTTGTGTTGTTCTTAGCCCTCCATCTCGCCCTCTCTCTCTTTCCTGGTGTTATATATTTTCACACCTCAGTGAGTCCAATGCACGCACGCACGCACACACACGCACGCATGCACACAAAACACTCACACACCTCTTGTCTGACTGTCTCCTCCCCCCTTCTCTCCCTCATACTCCCCTACTGCATTTTCCTTCTTATTTCTCTTTCTCATTTCATATCAGCCTTCCTCACTCTCCCTCCCACTCCCTCCCTCCCTCCCTCCCCCTCATCTCTTGGGTCATGTTGCAGCAGCTCCAGCAGAAATAATAGGAGCAAAGGCGTGAGGTTGTTATTTGCATAGAAATAGCATGACGCCCCAGGCAGCTTCAGGAGAAGGACACAGAGATCATTTGTCTCAAAATTTTAATGAAAACTTTTGCTGAGACAGAGCTTTCTTTCCCAGTGCACTGCATCCCCCCCACCCCCCGCCCCTCACACACACCTCCCACCCCCACTGTCACCCCCTCTTTCTTCAATTTCCATTTTTCCTCTGTACCTTCCATACTGTCCGATCCTGGCGCGCTCCCTCCTCTCTTCTTCCCTTTCTGTGGCAGCAGCACAGTGTGATGTGAAATTAGATGACACATCACTATAGTGTCACTATGCTTCACAGGCATGTCAGTCTTACTGGTGGTTTGTCTAACAATGCACTATATACAGAGGACTCGAGACGTGTTTCCTCTGAGGAAGGTTTGAGGTGAGGCAGAATCACACTGACGAAAATGTTTCTGCGTTGGAAATAATTTTATGACAAAGGATATTACATTTTATTAAAAATATAAAACATTTGTATTGTTTAATTTGCTTTTTTATGTATAATAAAACTGTCTGATATAAATACAGTGATTTCATATATATATATGTATATATATATACATAGTTTAGTATGAATGGAACCTTGGGCACACATGTAAACAGAATGTCTATGTAACTCTCTGAGGACACAGAACATGGGAAGTATATTTACAGAGAATTGGTTTCTTGAGTCTAGCATGGTTTCTTCTTGTCTGACATAATTCCACAGCCCAGCTCACTAAGCACAGGTACTTCATCAGCAGATATTAAACTTGTAGTTTTTACAACTTCATTCATTGTTCATTGCACATTATAGCATATAAAAATTTCGATTTTTTTGCCACTCCTTTATGTGTACAGACGTCCATAAATCTATTCACAAATGAACTTTCACATCCAGTCCTCATGTATGGAAATGTTTTCATCCTTTTTAGTGTGGAAAAGATTTTGTCAGACTTTGGCATTATTGAGCCGATAATAACAGTGACACTGCAGGCCAGTGGCATGTTACTATTGTAAAAATCTGCCTGCCTGTCTCACAACATGCAAGTGACTACCTGGCCCTACATAACACATGTATGGCCAGGTAGCCACTGCATGCTGCGATACACTTGCTAAACAACATTCTCCCTGTATAGAACATCTCATAAATGCTGTGGATTATTTGATATCTCTAGTACAATCAAATGAGGGGGGAGACAGAAAGAGGAGAATGACACCTTTACAACATTAACAATATCACACATGGACAATTTGCCACATTGCTTATCCATAATCCATGCAGCTAGCATGCTAATAAAGTTTTTAGCACTTACTGTCACAATATTTACTCAAACTGTTCATCATGCTGTCTTTGTCTTATGGAATGATAATTAAGTAGAAACATAATCATGGTACTTCATTTCTCTGCAATTATGCCAGCTGACGTCATTCAACACGGTTTCTGCTCACAACCTCCATCACTTCTGAGTCGGGCTGGGTGACATGGCTGTTGAGTCTGCAGCTGCATCTCTCGGCCTTGGACACACAGGGATAGGGACAACTGATTTAGTCTGAATAGGTGCTGAAAGTTTGCCCGTGATGATTAAATTGATTTTAAATTAATGTCGGTACACTGTAAACACATCGATTCATTCATCCATTCGTTCTCGAACGCTTATCCTTTGAGGGTCACGGAGGGAGCTGGAGCCAATCTCACCTGACATTGGGTGAGAGGCAGGGAGGGTTCACCTTGGACAGATCAGTAGCCAAAAAATTAGTCAAGTATAAGTACTGTTACTTTAAGGTAATAATTACTCAAGTAGAAGTAAAAGTACTCATGAAAATAATAAGTAAGAGTAAAAAAGTATGCAGTGAAAAGACTACTCAAGTACTCAAGAGTACAAGTACTGAGTTTCTCCGAAACAGCAACACAAATGGTACATAATAGACACAACATAATATAAAACAGCAATGTTCAAATTACGACATGTTAAATAAAATGGTCTTTATAATAAAAAAAAAAATAACCCTTGAACTAAAACAATAATATATTAATTCTTTGGGAAATAATTACATCACCCTTTAACTAAAAGTACAATAAGTTAGGATTATCCAATGACCGGAGTATACAACAGAAACCCGGAGACAGACAACTGGCTGTATTTTGTCAGCCATAGCCAACGTTATGAATTTATTGGTTAAAATAGTCACGTTATAGAAATGTTGGCTGAAGACATACCTCAGGGAGAGAAATAGATTGCGCATGTAATAAAAAAGATATTAAAAAATAAAGTACCGACCGTCACTTGGCCAATTGGAACGGCATAAAAGTACCGTTCTTTCTTCAAATATGTACTCAAGTAAAAGTAAAAGTATGTTGCAATAAAACTACTACTCCTAAAATTACAATTTATCCAAAAAGTTACTCACAATTTGTAACGGAGTAAATGTAGCGTATTACTAGCCACCTCTGCCTATCACAGGATCAACATACAGACGTGAACAACCATTCACACTCACTTTCACAACTAAGGTCAATTTATACTCTCTAAATGACCTACCCCTATCTCCATGTACCACTACTCCACTACTAAAATTGGACAGGAGAACATGAAACAATGTTCCTATCTCTGTGTATGGAATCAGAACAAAGCTGACAGTTAAAACCCAGATTAAACCCAGAGGTCACAGAGTCCCAGTCATTCAGGTTCCCTTGAATGAGGCTGAACACCAAGCTCTGCTTGCTATAAAGGGTGAGGTTGTGAACGAGTCTGCACCTGGAGTCATATATAGAGTAGCTGCTGCTTGTAGTATGTGTCATTTCACTCCTTCAATGTGCAGATTGGTGCATTTCATAGTCTTGTGCTCAAATAAGCTGCAGAGTCACCATCTTAAAAAAAAGATTTTGCACTCTGGGATAAACTTTACTGACTGTGCGAGGACAAGGTTTGTGGCTGCAGCAGTGAGTCAATATTGCCTCTGGGAATAATTTATGCCTGTACTCCATTTGAGTGTGATATCATGAAAGATGCACCATTCTGTTTTGCTTTAGGGTTCTTCAACACACCTAACACATATGGCCGTTTGAAACTGGTATTACTCATCTGTTCACATCAGACTTAAAAGGTGTTATCATGGATGCTGGATATACTGTGTACCATAAAATGGGCTGCGGTTTGGTCAATCAAATCAAATCAGCTTTCACTATATTACAGGCTGTTGTAAATTAATGTACATACAATTACAACCTTTGCTACATTTGAAAATGCAAAATCACTTATTACCTGTGTTATTACTTATCCAAAACGCAAGTATACAGCATAAATATAATACTCCCGAATCCTCAAACTAGACCACATTAAGGCATCAAAATATGGTGCATATAAACTCCTCCCCTCGTGTATGTTGGCCTGGAATTTGTTTCATGTTTGTTTAACAAAAACTGAACTTTTGCTGTCTTTTTATATGTGTTACAGGAGTTTTGCATTAAAAACAATCTCGCTAAGAGGTTTCTTAATTCATTTAATTTGTTTGGTAGAGGATAGTCATATTAGTCATTGTATATTTGTATAATAACCAACACATTGTTCATTTCATTAATATTTCACAAATTAATTATTGTTGGAAAAGTCATAATTACATCCATATAGCTTACATCCATTCATTTATATATTAACAATTATAATGATGATATTCCTGAAATGTGGGAAGAATCAACATTGCAAAAATCAACACAATACTCTCCCATGGCCACAATGCATACTGTATATATTCAGTGTTGCGGTGGCATTTATATTCATGCATTTATCACCATAGGGACATAGTCTGTAAATTATTGACATTAAACAAAACGGGGGTATATATTTATTGAGTCAGTCTGCCCTGATATGACAGAGTTATTTTGAAAGGTGTTATACTGTATGTGCAGACTGTCCTCCAATGAAATGTGCATATAGGTCGTATGCAGGAATTACGACCTATGTCTACGTTTTCAAAACCAGCGCCCCTAGCGGTTGAATACATGACAGCAACCAGGTTCCTTGGAAGTGGTATCTAGTAGCTTCGCTGAGGTCACCACTGAGCGCATTGCGCCTGAGTGTGCTTGGTGGTTGGTATGTGAAATATTTACAACAACAACCTTCCAGTCAGGAACATGCTCACTATAATGAAACAATTTATTATAAAAGGTGACTTGGCATTGATGGCTCTATTCTTTAGATCAGTGATTCTCAGTCCTGGTCCTGTGAACCCACTGTCATGCATGTTTTAGGTGTTTCCCTGTCCCTCCAACACACCTGTTTCAAATTTGAATCAGGTGTGTTGGAGCAGGGAAGCATCTATAACATGCATGACAGTGGGTCCCCAGGACCAGGATTGAGAGACCCTGCTGTAGATGCTCCCTGGATTGGCCAAGTAGAATGCTAAGCCAAACAGGCTGGTGCAATACAGGAAACCCGTGTACAGGAGTGAGTCCAAGCAAGATATTGAATGATTACATTTTACACTTTTGATCCTGTTAGGTTCTGACCTAGAAAGATGGAAGCTGGGGTGGTGGCGGCACTGGCAAAGCTTTGCCAGTGGCAGTGTGAGAGGCAGCAGTGATGTGGTAAGAAATGAGTGAGAGCGTGCCTTGGTGTGAGAGAGACTGTGATAGAAGCATGGTTAATAGATTGTGGTCATTTAGCTGTCAGCTGAATACAGCTGGGGTATATGGCTACCATGTCTTGAATGATCTAATGCAAGGGGGCGTATGTAATGGTATGGACTTTTGGTGAATTTCTATTGTGGATTTCTGATGTTTTTCCCTCTATGTTCTTCTCCTCCCCTTTGCCGTGATGATCATCTGCAGAGGCTCTGCTGGCTGGAGGCTCCTCCACTCAGTGCCACATTGTTCCACTTCTTCAGAATGGTAACATAACGTTTTTACTAACTTTTACCTGTGATATCCTTCTGTGCATCTTCTCAGCTTACCTGTGCTTGTGTGTGTGCAATCCATGTGCCTCCAGGGCTCCTCCAGCAGTCCCATGTCATCTACAAAGCCTGAAACAAATAAATCTATACTTATAAATCTATACTCCATTCCCCCATGTCTGTGTTTGGGTCCAGGCCTATCAAGCCAGTAAAAATCCATAAACATACTGTAAAAAATATACATCTTAAATGTTCACCAACAAAGTGTGTGAGAGAGAGTCCAAAACTTAAAGGGAATTTGTGGCCAACACATTGACATTTAAAGGAATTCAATTTATTTGGTTAATTTTTTTAATTTTATTTTATTTTGCACAGTTAAAAGAAAAAATACAAACTTGACAAAGAATACAAAGTAACGCACAGTACAGGAAGAGGCAGAACACCAAGTGGGCTTATTTGAAGCCTCTACCTAAATAATATTAAAATGTGGCAATAAAAAAGAGATAACAAACTAATAACCACAAATTATATATAATAACAAAAAAACAAAACAAAACAAACATTAAACAAAAGTGTGAGTGTGTAATGTGTGCGTGTGTGTATATGTGTGTCTCCATGAGGGAAATATTGGTTTATACCCCTAAATGATTGCTTCCTTGAGCATGTTTGAATCAAAAATAAAACACAGAGACATGAACAACAATACATGAAGAAAAGCAAATTACAAAACAACCATTAAATAATCTTTTAATTGTCTTTTGTAGAATTTTATGGAAGAACAGTTTTTTGTCAGATGGGAAAAGCCATTCCACAATTTACTACCCCTAAATCTTATTGAAAATTGACCTCTGGAAGTAAGAAATTTAGGAAGATGAAGATCTGAGGATTGACGAGTTGAGTAGGAATGGACTTGTGAATTTGCTTAAAATACATCTTGAAATGCTTAGGAATATTCCTTTCACTTGAGTGTATGTTATACATAAAGACACATATTTGAAAAATATTGATGTTAAAAATAGCAAGAATTTGTAGTTTTTGAAATAAAGGAGCAGATGGGGTGTGTGACTCTGAGTTGCAATTCTAACAAAACGTTTCTGGAGGACCAAGATTTTGTTGAGAGTACTAGGAAAAGTACTTACCCAAACTATATTACAATATGAAAGATAGGGATAAATTAAACTGTAATATAGAATCTGGAGACAGTTTGTGGTGACAAGCTGACTGATCCTTCTAATTATACCAATAGATTTATTTATTTTTCTGCTAACCCAGTCAGTTTGTTCTTTCCAACTCAAACTCTCATCAACAATGATTCCCAGGAATCCTGTAGATGACACTTGAGGCATCTCAACAGACTCAATTGAAATTTTGGATAAATCCTTAGAATATGATTTTTTGCCACAGAAAATTATAAAGTTAGATTAGGCAGTTAAACCAACATTAGTATCCTTAATCAGTGAACTGAAATTTAATAAAATAATTCACCGGCTGCACCTTTGTTTTCAGTGAAGCCAGTATTTTAATTAACTGTTTTTCTTCATCTCTGATAATATGTCATTGCTATTTTATGTGACACATATCTTAAATATGGCATCTTTTGAAAATAATAAATTGGCTCGATTTTGAATGACAGATGATTGGAAGATTCTGATTGGTCAAATTACAAAACATGACTGACAGTTGACCCGCCCACTCGTAAGCCTCCCACGTTAAAGTTTTGGAAGGAGTTTACGGGGGAAGAAGTTTATCTGTCCGCTGTCCGACGACGGAGGAGCAGGGAGAGGTGTTTAAAGACGTCGTTGTTGGACCCAGTATTGGATAAGAGGGAAAAGGAGAAACTTGTGAAAGACAAAGGTAGGCTCAGCTAACCTGCTCACCTTAACCCTTCAATCTTTCTCTCATGTCACGTCATTAAAATCCACCTGTCGTCTGCACGCGAGCAATACTGTGTATAAACTCGGCGTTAGTATTGTCTGGTCATTGAGTGTTTGAGCCTCGCTTCAGAATTACCTAATGACCACTGTTTTAACTCGTGAAATAGATGGTGAATGACATGACATTGTAGATTTTGTCTCATGAGTAACATTTTCGTGTATAATATACAGCGTTTGTCATTTGTCTTATCTTCCTTACCACTAATTCATCATTTATGATTTGTGAATCCTATATCACTTGCGTTGTGTCCAGTTCTGTGTCTGTCATACTTCACATACACTCACCTGCCACTTAATTAGTTTCATAAGACACGTAATTAAGTTGTAGGAGTGGCACCTGGTTTAGGGATGTCAGGATTATATTTTTTTTGTGGTAAAATTATTGTCAGTGAATTAAACACAATATTACAATTATCGTGATTATTATGCGTCAATTGATTTTGCAACACTATGAATGTGTAAAATACCATGAACACTGCTTATAGGTCTTAAAATTGAATTTATTTATTTATATCTTTTGATGCCAACATAACTAAATAATGTAGCAACAAAGTAAAGTAACCAAAACGTAGAGGAAAAATGACAATAATCCCATTGAAGTATAGTTCAACTCATCACTGCTCTGTAAACAATAAAAAATGCTACATATTAACTATGAACGGCTACAGGACCTGGACTTAGGAGGCTTCTTTCTGTAAACTACAGTACACAAATATTTTTGAACATTAAATTATTTAAGTTATCAACTATCATCTATACCAAATGTTTAAGTTTATTGTAATTGTTTTAATAATTACTATTATTAATAATCTACTTGTATGTAGCCAGATATAAAACATATCTGTTATTGTGGTTTGTTTAGTTCATGATTAAATTACAATGACACAAATACATTTGTAATAAATGAAACGTACATCACATTACGTATAACGTAACCTTAAGTGAATGCCATTTTACTCATCGACATTGAAAATCAAACACGTGTTGTACACAATTAATTGCAAATGACACACTAACATTTAATTTCCTACCAATTCAACGTTTTGTTAGTTGAACTTTAATGTAATTCAACCCAGTTACTGTGCGTTTACCTTTAGTCTGGCGTACAGAGCCGCGGGGCTTTCAAGTTTTGAAGTCAGTTCAGAGTGAGATTAATATGCCGTAGCATTTAATACTTCATTGTGAAATCAAATAATTGTGACATCTCTAGTCCAGTTACTAAAATTTCCCTTGTAATGTCTAAATTGCATCTAACAACTGCAAATAAATCAACTTATCATTTCAAGTTATTTTCCATTTTTAAAATAGGATAGAAAGAAAGAAATTGTTGTCCATACCATACATAAAATTAGTCTTGTAGCCTGCACAATGAACTTGAGGCATGGCAAACTCTTAAAGCTCAAACAGAGCTTTAAACAGCCCCCTCTTCACATTTCTTTTCTACTTTTCTTCTTTCCTAAGACAATGATCACAAGACAGTTGAGACAATGTTTCATGTAAAATAAAATAGGTACTAAATGTCTTCATTCCAATTCATATTTTTATTTACTAACAAATAACGTCTCGGCAGCCGTGTTCAAGCACTCCTTCACAACTGTCCCGTCACTGAATGTTTTTTTTTTTATGTTGCCCCAAAATCCATGCATTCTTCAGTGAACATTCATTTGCATGTTGCTGGGCTGTAAATTACTGTGTGATTAGTCGGGCAGATCTTTCATACTGTGCTTTCAGCTCGGTTGTTTTGTGCACTCTCACTTCGGACTGCTGAGTATATGTTTCCTCTAAGGATCTGTGTTCCATCTCGTATTGGCGCTTAACGTTCACACTTTTGATCAATGCAACTGTTTCACAACATATGAGACATAAAGGTTTAGTACTTGCTGTTGGAAGAATGAACATGTATTGCTCTGCGTCCATTCACTTAAGCTTGCTCTCTGTACGTTTTCTGAATCAACTTTGCTCACTTTTGAACAGGCCATGTCTGGTCATTCCACTCTGTTCAATGGATATTTTCTTTTTTGGACCATTCTCTGTTGGGCTGCAGTGATTTATTCATTGGTCGATTTCTAGATTAGTCGCCAACTTGTCCTCACAGTAGCCTCTGAACCTGATATGAGGAGGAGGACAAGGCCAGTCAGTGTGAATGTTTTCACACACTACTTTATTGTTAAAGGTTTGCTACCCTTTTTTTACATTACATTACATGTCATTTAGCAGACGCTTTTATCCAAAGTGACTTACAATGGAATTGAGTTAAGTCAGTGAGGGGTGGAATCGAACTTGCGACGATGATGTTTTTTGCACATAGGGTAGCCACTGAGCCACTCTCCCCCCCCTCCCCCCCCTTTTCTACAGTGGAGGTGAGTAAGCTGTTGATGTTGTTGACCAGTTAAGCCTAGGTTATCTCAGCCTAGATTATGGTTTTTGAGTAATAATAATACAACCATGTTATTGTCATGTTTTGTGTTCTAATGTCAAATTGTTATTTTTGCACTGAAAATAATTTGTAGTTTTTTTAGAAATTATATTATAAAACTGGTATCGAAGTGTCAATCAGGAGCCAGTATCGAAATGAAGGTATTGGTACCGGTATGTTGCACATTCTACAGCTAAGGCGTGAAGCAAAGGTGTAGTATTGTTCACTGGTGCCAACAATCGCTCGAGGCCGATTGACATCAGCTGACACTACATCTGGCTTAGATAGCCATGAAGATATGGAAGTACATAATTGTTTATTAGTCTCACCATGATGTCACTCTCTGGTTTACATATGAAAAATGGATGTAGCTGAAAGAAATTGTGCGATGGGAGTTTTAATGTAGTGTCAATGAGTTCTGGCTGTGAAGGCAGTTGCGATAATGAAAGTGCCTTTCCTGGCTTTTGCATATGGTGGGACCCAGGCCACAGTCCCAGAGATTAGAGTTCTGTCCTCATCCACAAGTTTTGGTAATAAGAACACGTCATCATCGACACACATTATACACAGAATAAGCAGACGGAGCTCACTGACTTACTCCATGTAACGATTCATTACTGTCACTGACTGTATTGTGGAAGCTGGGGAGTCTCCAGCGGGTGACGAGCACGCACCGACATAGCCTTTCTCTTCCGATGAAAGGCGCAGCGGTGGTGGAATAACTGTTTTGCAGTTATTTCGTTAAATTCGTCAAATTAGTCCGTAACTTTAGTTAGGAGTGTTTAAAACATCATAGACTGACGTGTGTTCATGTGTTCATGTCAGCAGCTGTGTGTCCTATTTACATCGCTGTGTTACATGAAGAAAATGTTCATCTGTGGAAAATGAATTTCAGTAATTTGCTCAAAGTAAGCAAGTGAGTCTCCCTCTCTCACTCACTCACACAGTAAAGTAAATAAAGTAACACACACACAGGTTTGTAGTCTGTGTGTGTGATGTTATCCACATATGTTGAAACGTACATGATGTATCAGCATGGTTTGTTACGGAATAATTCATGTTTGGCACTGTAAAGCTTAATATTGCAGGGCCTCCACCTGACAAGAGTTTGCGGAGTGCTCCGCAAATTCTCACAGCAGCTTGAGAGTTTGCACCGCGATCTGCAAACTTCCACGCCAAGTACATATTTATACATGCCGTCTGTGCATGAAATCAAGTGTACACCGTTATTTTGTGCGTACGCACGGTTTATACTGTACATGAGGCCCCAGGTGTTTAGCCCGTGTGGGCAGAATACTTGTCGAGAGAGTCACTATGTTAAACTATGTAAGTCATTCATACCTTAGCAATTTTAAGCCTGTTGGTTTCACCTGAGTCAAGGTGTGAAAGGTCATGGTTAGTTTCAATGATGATGATAAATTGTCTGCTATAGACCTCACCAGACCACAGTCAAGTGTGCAGTAGTGTCATGTTGATGAATGACTATTAATGTCCTTCCTTATCCAGTTGTTGTTACCAGATACTATGATGAATGTTACTGGAGTAGCTGTAAAATAACACTTTAACCAGTCCATCACAGGAGAGCTGCGTACAGCTGTGTATTATTAACTATGCTTCATTCAATACATTATTTACTGTCTCAATGAGTGTCTCAATGGTTAAGACTGGTACCCTGTGTGCGAAAGACATCATGGTCGAAAGTTCGACTCCACCCCTGGCTGATTGTAAGTCACTTTGGATTACGTAATGTAATGTAACAGCGCCAAACTTGCGAGTGGCCGGGAGGTGCATTACATCCATAGTGGTTTAGCACTACTGTAGAGAATGAATGGGAAAAGTTTTAGGGCCGTAGAGTAAAAAATTGCTTGGCCCGGCTTCGATATTGGCTAATCCCTGGCTTCTCCCTACAGGTCATTGTGCTGTATTTGTCCCTCTGTTTCAATTCTGGAGCTCAGCTGGTAATGCATTTAGAAGTTCTTCATGAAAGTAAAGTCAAACTTGTTGTCAGTTTCTTTTAAACATTCAAATATCTTGTATTGAGGCCAGTGTGAAGCTGGCAGGGGCAAGGTGGGCTTTTAACCCTGTCTCGGGTACATTTTCCGCATTAAGAGAGGCAGGCACTTCACCACTTTTCAGTTGCACTGCCAGGCTTGTTCTTTTGAAAGAAGCCATCGACCTGGAGAAGCCATCACTCAAAAGAGCAGGTGGCCTAAGACGCCAACTATCAGCCACCTACGATGCTGTCCTGAGCTCTCTTCCAAAAAGAAGGATCAACACTCCAACACAGAACAGCAAAGATGAACGCCAAAACTCACGCGATAGCAGACAGTTCATCGTCATCACTGATCCTTTCAACATGGCGCCTCCCGTGTGGCAGCCTGTTGCAGCAGCTCTTGCTACTTTCTAGCCTTTTTTCCTTTTAGACTCCGTCTTTTCCTACTTCTCTTAGTGTGTCTGCTTTACTTAACTACGGGCACCATGGGCCCCAAGTACACCGTGGTTGTTGTGGCCCTGTTGCTGTGTTTTTTTACACTTTCCGGCCGTGTCTGGGGATCCAGTGTGGAGCCACGGCTCTATTGTTTACAGTAGGGATCAGCTTTTGGCGCTCCACTATACAGCTGTGCTGCTGGAGCAGCGACCCGATGTCCCCCGTGGGCTGAGGAGGAGACGACGGGGGTGTCGCGCTGGAGCCCAGCACCGTGCGGGAAGGAGACGCTTCAGACCTGTTCCCCCGTCCATCATGATGGGAAATGTAAGATCTCTCCCAAATAAGATGAACGAGTTAGCGGCGCTGAGCTGGCGTGAGAGGGAGTGCCGGCACTGCAGCGTCATGCTGTTCACGGAGACATGGCTGACCGCGACTATCCCGGGACATGGTGTAATGGAAAATTACTATGCCATGTGCCATAAGATGTATTTCTGCCTGACGACGAGGCTATTGTTAACCTTCATCGTGTGCTGTCTGACCTCTGTGCATATGAAAGTGATAGCCTTTGTACACTGAAAGTTTAGACTGGCTCAAACTGTTTTTTTCTGTGCATCACAGTACAGGTTGAGGCGGGCTCTCACTGACACAAGACAGCCTGTACACTGCAGACTTCTCCTACCGCTCCCCCTCCTGTCACCTGCAGAAGTTCTCTGATGGCGCTGCAATTGTCGGCCTCAGCACCACGACTGAATTACACAGCGAACCTGGAGGCCTATATGCAGCTCCCAGTGACTGCCTTCAGGACGTGTTACTTCGGTAACACGTATACTAAAATTGGATCGATACAGAGAAGATTAGCATGGCCCCTGCGCAAAAAACGGTCCGCCCGCGCCGCGGCGCCCTTTTGCGGCGCCGCCGGTGACCCCGGCGCCGGTTCCGGCCGCGCGACGCGAAATTCGGAATAATCTGCCTTTTTAGTCGGCGGCGGGCGGACAGACAAGCCGAGAGTTCTTTTTTTCCGCCCCAGCGAGACAGGCGGACATACAACTCGAGTCCGATGTTCGCGAGTTCGCGTACCGGCCGCCCCGCCAGCCAGCAGCCAGCACAAAGCTGCAAGGCTGCAACTTCCTTGCTGCGCAAGGTGTCATTACTTTGTAAGATGTAAGTGTAATGATGAGATAATGGATAGATCGTCATGTTATTATTATTATTATTATTATTGTCGTTGTTGTTGTTGTTGTTGTTTGTTAATACAATAATACTGACACCAACCATTAATGCTTATGCCTGCAGACTTGAAAATGGTGGGTGACTCTGTCGGCCGGAGCATCGGCCGCTCCTCCAGCGATTGCTCTTCTGAATATTTCTTCTGTTCCAATGTCAACTCCAAAGTCGCAAGTTAAAATCCAACCTCCCCCAGTCAACTCCAAAGTCGCGAGTTCAAATCCAACCTCCCCCAGTCAACTCCAAAGTCGCGAGTTCAAATCCAAACTCCCCCAGTGAACTGGTTTAGAAAGCGCCAATGTGATTTCGTTCATGATGCTACAATGTGTGTGCGTGCAATAAAACTTTAGACCTTCATTTATTGTTGTTCATTCATTTATTAAATGTCAATACATACATTTATGCCTGAGCAGCAACATTGGTTTGACATTGACATTGTTTTGATATGGAAGCCATATTTCATTTTCCACTACACACATAACATTTACAACAGTTTGCGTGCCTTTAGGTCTCTCATCTCAGCCAGCCACTGCTTCACACTTTTGCCGGAATAAAGGGCACAGAAAGTTATCCCCTCAAACCTGCTGTGCCCAAAGTCTTTTTGTGATGGCTGGAGGCACAGCTGGCAGATGTGCGGCTTGTGCGGCTTGTGCTTCCGTCTACGGGTAGGAGGCACAGGGGTAGGAGGAGCGGGGGTAGGAGGTGCAGATGGGCCGGGGATGGAAGAGCTGGAGGAGACGGGACGACACTTGCGCTTCCTCCCCAAAGGCTCAGGAGGAGGAGGAGGACGACGACACTTGCGCTTCCTCCCCAAAGGCTCAGGAGGAGGAGTAGTAGGAGGAGGAGGAGGAGGAGGAGGCGGCCCAGCCTCGACCTGCCCCGCCTTGGCTTTGTTCATCCTCCAGAGAGTCGTTCTGGGAATTGCCATGGTGTACACATCCGCGAGCCACTTACGAGCCGTGCGTCCCCCCGGGCCCTTCGCCAACTCGCAATACATGTCTCCCTTGTACAAGGCATGTCCCGTGTCCAGGTTCATGGGCTGCTTGCCACAGTTAGCGCAGGCGGCTCCCGGCTCGCGTGTCGGAATCTCTTTCGCTTCCTCCAGCATCCTCTTGTCCTGCTGCATCCTTCTCCGTTTGTAGAGGGTGGCCACCTTCCTTTTGGCTGCTGCGCGCGGATGGATGACTCTTCTTCCCGGTGCCGGGGGATGCCATACACACGTATCAAAGGCATGTTTAGCTTTCTTTGATAGCTAAACAGAAAGCTCAGAAACTTTTAAAAAAAAAAAGAAAAGGAGAAAAAAGAAAAGAAAATGGATGTTCACCAAACACGGAGTAAACGCCAAGTGCAAAGAGCAAAACAACAACAATTCTGACCACAGCTAAAATGTTTCTTTCCCCTGTGGCCATAATCCTCTTCCATATGATCACGTCACGTCTAACTTTCAAAACTTGGTCCAGAGAGCAAAGGGCAGGTACTATAGCACCACCTAGTGTCTATCTGTGCATGCCACTGCCCACATGTCTTGATTTTTTAACACGTTTTGATTAGACCAATAGTGACATGTAGGTCTAAATAAAATTAAATGAGTTTAATGCATTTTTGTGGTATATATTTCCAAACAAGAGTCACCTAGGCATCTCTTCACTAACACCTCTGTAATTTCACTCAGCATCATCATACTTTGCACAGTTAATGTCCACAATGAACCAGATGCATGCACTTGGCACACACAGATTAAATACACACCCTCTGGCTCGGGACAGTCCTCTCTCTGGTCTGTTGCAAAACCAAGAATGTATTAACATAAAAAACTATGAACATATTTATGTACTATTTACATATTTTTATTTACATATTTACAGTATATACACATTTTTTAGGGTGCTGGGAATATGGTGCGGTTAGGGGTGGTGTTGGTGTTGGCGGGGGCGGTGGATGCAGCAGCAGCGGCGGCGGCGGCGGCGGCGGCGGCGGCAGCAGCAGCAGCAGCAGCAGCAGCCTCCTCGCGCTCTCTGTCCTTCATTGCCGACAGCCACTGCTCCACAGTCCCCCCGTCAGCCTGGGCACAGAAGGTCCCCCGTTTGTAGCGGCTGTGGCCATACTGCTTGGTCTTTGGGTGGCCACAGCGCCTGCACATGAACTGGGGAACCTTCTTGTAGGGCTTTGCAAAGTTCCCTAGCTCCCGAGCACGACGCTCCATCTCAGCGTGTACCCGGCGCCTCCAGGCAGTAGAGCGGGGAACGGCTGGAACGATGATGGCTGGAGCGACGGCTGGAGCAGTGGCTGCGGTGGTGGTGGTGGTGGTGGTGGTGGGTGTCCACTGAGGAGGTGGTGGTGGTGGTGGCGGCGGCGGCGGCGGCGGCTGACGCTGAGGAGGTGGTGGCACTCTGTTGGTCGACAATGAGGTCAAACAGTTCTGGGGCCAGCGGCCCTCTGATAGTGACAGCCAGGCCCGAGGCATCCGCGGGCACGTGGTGCTCAAGGGGCTGGTCTGGCTGTTGGGGCTCCTGCAGTGGAGCCCGTGGGGCAGGCAGGGGCTCTGCTGCAGTCTGGGGAGCGCTGGGCCCCGTAACTGCGGTGGTGATGGTGTCCCTCATCATCGTCTTGCTCCTCTGATTGTGCCTTACAAGAAATAAAAAACGGACAAGAAACAATGCATGATTTATCATGACAAAGATATTAATCATGACAACAAACACACACACACACACACACACACACACACACACACACACATCAGTGCTGCGAGCCAAAGCATATTGACTTACCACATCGACAGGGTCCGCTGCTTGACATCATACAGCTGGATCCGGGTGCACGCCATGAGGGCAGGACAGTGGACCACGTTCTCCCAGATCCGCTTGTAGTCCCTCACAACGCCAGCCCAGCGGTTGATGCGGACCCCGGCGAGCGTCCTGGTGTCCTGGGTGTGAATGCGACACAGCTCCAGCATAATGGCTTCAACAAGCCTGCTGGCTTTAGGAGACGGGGCGACACTGCAGAGAGAGAGAGAGAGAGAGAGAGGAGAATGTGTTAGTTACTGACTATAGCAGGCTGTAAAAAAAAAAAAACTGTTAATGCAGTGACTTTGTACCGCTTCACACTCTCCACTCCTGGCGTGTGAGCGTGCCGGTTGCTGGTCTTGAATCGACCTTTGACCAGCCTGTCCTGGTGGCGGCGGGGGAAGATCACCGGTGCCTTGTCCCTCTCAGTCAGCTTCTCCCAGAGAGCGACAACCTCCCTGGACTGACGAGCGGTGACAAAGGCGTGGTGACGCAGCTCCACGAGGCCCTGGGCCAGGGCCACCACGTGTTGGTAACCGGGTTGACCGTCTGGCCCAACGACGTCCTGAAAAAAAGCACAACACACAGACACGGCACATGATGCGACGCTGCAAGTTTCTTGAGAAAATCAGCAAAGTTTTGATCTTGGTACATCAGCTATTGTTACAGCAAAAATGTGAGTGCAGCACACTTAATGTTGGTTCAATACAAAAGCAGTTTACATTTATTAAGATATACAGTATACAGACTGATACACAGATACACAGTATATTTATAAGACTATAGATTATTAATAACTTGATTGTCATTATTTTTAGACTTTTTTTACTCATCATGAATATGAAATGTTAACAGGCAACTGTCTACTCACTTCATCCTCCTCAGCCTGCTGCACCTCCATCCTGTCGTCCTCGGGGGGTTCGGGTGGTACGGGGGGTGGTGGAGTTCCCAACTGGGATGACGAGGCCTCACGCACAGGCACACTGTGGGGCTCCTGGAGGAGAGCGTCGTGATGGGCCAGGAGACGGATCTCCTCCGGGTCCTCTGGCTCCTCCTCCTCAAAGCCCTCGTCGGTCAGTGTGCCGCCGCCGCCGCCGCCGTCCTCGTCGTCCTCGGCGTCGTCGGTCACTTCCGGAGCGTTGGGACACTGCTGGAGCACAGCGCCCGTCTGGGCGTACAAATACTCCACCCCCAAGAGTTCCCCTGCAGAGAGCGAGTGAGACACACACACAAACACACATGAGCAGATGCCCCAAGACAACAGCAACAAACGCTCTGTCGCTGATCTCTCTGTACCTGTGTACTCCCTGGGCTGGGTGTAGTCGACAACCGGCTTGAGCCCCTTGAGCCGATGGGCCAGCCGGTTGAACACGTGCTGCTGCTGGGCACTGTAGCACCGCAGCGCCGATCGCTGACCTCCCTGGACTGCCGCTCGTCCGCGGTTTTCATTCCACCGCACCAGGCCCTCCAGCAGGTACACCTGGAAGTGTAAGTCACTCGCAGATGTACCTAGAGGTGAAGGAAGAGAGCAAAGTGTGAGTGAGAAGCAATGTATAAAAAAAAAGAAAGAAAGAAAGAAAGAAAGAAATAAATAAAGAAAGAAAGAAAAAACAAGATGTAAATGTGTTGTAAAATGAATGACCTGGAATGAAGCGGCACTGGTGCAGGTGGAAGGACTCGAGGGAAGTGGAGCCACGTGCGCACCGGTAGACGGGGAGCTTAACACCGCCCTTGGTGAGCTCACCTGTCTGGGCGTACAGCTCCACCCCCTCCGGGTCCTGGATGCAGTGGAGGTGGCGGCGCTGTGTGCTCCAGATCTCCTCCATGCGGGCGTGGTCGATCAACCGGACGCCCAGGGTGTCCGTCATGTCCCAGAAGGCGTCCAGCACCTCCCGGACGAGCCGTTCTGTCTCCGCCGCACCCCTCGTACGGCGTCGACAATGCCGAGCGAGCTCCTTGGCGGACAGCTTGATTTGGGCGTCCTCCCCCTCCACGGACTGCTTGGCCTCTCTCAGGCGGGCGACGTCTCCGGCGTCCCACTCGAAGATGGCAAAGGACAGCCTCGCCATGAAGAGGCCGTAGAGCTGGTGGCTGTCTGTGGTGACACCCCTCGCAAAGCGTCGCATGAGGTGCCACACGTCGAGCCTGACCACCAGCTCGTGCCACTCGTGGAACATGTGGTGTACTGACGACGTACCCACGGCGGCACAGCAGTCCCGGTCCACGTACATGACCTTTGGAGGGGCCTTTCCGGCTTCGCTGTACCTCCGCATCAGGCCGCCTGCCATGTTGGTCAGTCCGTCCCCCTCGGCTGCCGTGAGGACGGACACGAGTACCTGCCCGTACTCGTTGCCAACGTTGGCCATCCAGGCGGCCGAGCCGGCGGCAGTGCCTGCAAGCTTTTTGGTGATCTGCCAGACACAGCACAAACACACATTTAGACACACGGCACAACGACGTCATACAGGGTGAAGGCACAGTGGAGAGAGTGAGTGAGTGAGTGAGTGAGTGAGAAATTTCACCTTCTTGGTGGAGTCCATCTTAAGGATGTCACCAAAAATGGACGTCACCTTGGCCTTGGTGTTGTCCAGCCTGGTCATGGCATCCAGGACGTACACCCAGCCAAACCAGGCGAGTCCGGGCACCTTCGCCAGGTCTGGGAGCGCCGCCTCTTTTGGTGCCGCTCCAGGCGCCATAAGCTTGTCAAGCACGGAAAGGTACTGGATCGTCCGCGCCATCCACTCCCTGGAGTGATGCTCCACCAGGGAGGCACGGAGGCGAGCCACACCGTTGCCCAGGGTGCGCTCCTTCATCTGCCCAATCACCGCCATGTCACAGGACAACCTGGGGTGGAAACAGAGAGTGTACAGACAACAGAGACAAATATAGTTAACTACTACTACTACAACAACAACAACAACAACAACAAAAAAATGCATTGTCGAGGAAATGTTGAATGCCTTAAAGTGACATACTTGTACGTGAGAACAGCTGGAAACTGATCGCGGTGCGCGAGGTCCAGCTGGTCTAAGATGTCCCGTGACCAGCTCACAATCTTCTTGTGACAGGCGGGGCACTCAAGGTACTCTGTGGCCATGAAGTACCACCCGCTCATGTCCAAGACCCTCCGGACGGTCTTGTATAATCCAGCGCCCATCAGTTTCCGCCCATCGGCAGGGCACTTCAAACGATATGCCCACATCCGATAGGGCATCCACAGAAAGAAGGGGCGCTGGAAGAAGGCGTGAGCATTGGCGGGGAGCTGTGTGTAGAGGGGCCGGGGGCCAGGAGGGTGCCACCACAGTTTGAGCGGCGTGGTGAGGACCACCTTCCCGCTGGGTTCCCTCTTGAACAGCGCCCGGCCCACCCACTCCTGCTGCTCTTCTGGCAGCGTCTGCCTCCAGCTGACGGGAAGCAGCTGAAACACACACAGCACACAGCACACAGCAGAGACACAGTTAGTGAGTGTGCAGCAGACAGGCACACATTAACACACGCACGCATGCACGCACGCACGCACGCACGCACGCACGCACGCACGCACGCACACACACCATACATACCTCTTTGCCAGAGACAGGTTTCGGAGGAGCCATCGGTACTGGCCCTGGCCCTGGCCCTGGCCCTTCCAGTGGCTGCTTGGAGGAGGAGAGAGAGGAAGAGGAGACCACAGCTGTTGGGGTGTCCCTGGACGTGCCTGACAACACATGTCAGTGTTAGGGCGATGCATTACAAGTGCATAACAAGTGAATTCACCATTCATCAAAATGTACACTTACTGGGAGAGTCGACCTCGGCGGCAGCGGCAAGCATCTCAGCGTCAGATAGGTCGCAGGAGGAGGTGCCTGGTGGCAAAGGACAACATGCACAGATGAAGCACTGGTGTACTGTTGAAAGCACAGGCTGTTTTGTAGACAGTGCAGTGCAGTTACCTGGCTGTGGCTCTGATTGTTTGTCCCGGGCCAGCACATACTTCTGGAAAGTATCCATCCTGGACCCAGCGCCTAGCTTCTTTTGCTTGCGTAACCAAGCCACAAAGCTGTAACAGAGCAAAGAAAAACACACATAATAAACACAGACACACATGCAGTGTACATACACACACACACACACGCACGCACACACTACTTACGTTCGACTCTCCCGGTCCCTCGCATTGTACAAGGACTTGTACGAACGGTGCGCATGCTCACCAAACCCCAACAGCGTGTCATCCACCTCATTTGTACTCTGAAGAGATAAGATAGTCCTTTATTTGTCCCGCAGAGGAGAAATTTGCATTGTTATAGCAGCAAAACAGTAAAGATGAAGATAATAAGTAATAAACATGCATGACCAAAAAAAGAAAAATACAACATACAAACATGTTAACACTTTGACTGCAAAAAATATGTTAGAAATAGAATGTAGGACGTACTTTATAAACTGCACAATATACACAGTTTGGACTTGATATTTGCAGTATGAATATGTATAGGTATATTGCAAATTGACAGTATATTGCACGTGGAAGCCTGGTTCTGTGTGGTCTACTGCGAGCAGTGTTTGTTGTAGTCTAACAGCTGCAGGAAGGAACGACCTGCCATACCTGCTTGGAGCTCTCGCACAACCTACGCCTGGCAATGGCTGTCACCATGGGTGGGAAAAGCCTTGCGTAGGAGGCAAGAGCGTCCTTGTTTGACATGAGGGGCGTTCTCATGGTCATCCCTCCCTCTCTCTCCTTCTGGTGGGATGCCAAGATGGAGACCACGTACCCCACATCATTTTCAAGCAGCCACCGAAAGGTTTGGCCCCAGTACTGGCCAAACTGGAGCTCGGTCTCAGCCAGCACCATTTCGTCAGAGACGTCCCCCTTTTCAGAGGCTCTAGCCCTCGCCTCAGCCTCAAGGACGTCAGACCTCTGTGTCCTCCTCACAATGGCAGTGGTCTGCTGCCGGTGTTTTGTGGCCAGGGCCACCGCGGCAGCAGAAGGACGAAGGGTGAGCTCATTGGAGGAGGGCTCGAAGCGGAAGGCGGGAGCAAAAGCCATTTTCTGAAAGACAAGAAGCAGCATAACAGTACATTATAATACACTTCACTGACTAATTGCACTGTTGTTACACATGACCTCTCTCCAGGGTGTTAGAATACCACTGTTTATATCAATGGGGTAATGTCAGGATATCAATCAGCAGCCCATTAGGAGTATTAGGGTAATACTGTCAACTTTAATCAGCATATCAGACATTACGAATTGACAATGGCTGTCAGTGACATACTGTCTGGCGCACACACACACACACACACACACCGCGAAAGCATATTACGTCGGGATATTTGTCGATTTATTTCAAGAAATTCACAATAATTCGTTCCAGCATTTATACCACACTTAGCCAAGAGTCTATAGAATATAAAACCCTCGTCCGAACACAGTATTTGCATGTCCCGTCTCACACACACACACACACATACACACAGCGAAAGTATATTACGTCGGGATATTTGTCGAATTATTTCAAGAAATTCACAATAATTCGTTCCAGCATTTATACCACACTTAGCCAAGAGTCTATAAAATATAAAACCGTCGTCCAAACACAGTATTTGCACGTCCCGTCTCACACACACCGCGCCGCACACACACACACACCACACACACACACACACACCGCGAAAGTATATTACTCGGAATATTCGTCAAATTATTTCAAGACATTTACAACAACAATAAAGAAATAGAATCACACTGAACACTAATGCTGTATCGTGCTGAGGTATTTGCTGTTATGAAGACAAAAACGGCATAACTTACGTGATGTCTACCGAGATGATGCTCAACGATGTACTGAACTCCGCCTGCAACTCCGTCCGTCGCTGAGGGTGCAACACAAACAGCCAATGCCTGTAGAGGAGTAAATTAGAACAGTCCAATGAAAACATGCAGTGTTTGTACCCTGCGTTCACATTATATAGGACCTTCCAGTGAAAACTCCATTGCGCTGCGCTGCTGGGAGGCGGGACTTCAGGAATTAGGACATTTAGGACAGAGGAGGTATCTCGAACATGGCACATCCCGGGGCGCAAGGATGACACGCAAATTCGTGAAGCGTTCCTCATTTTGCATCGAGGAAATATATTATAATAATATTATTATTATTGTTATTACCATAGAGGTTGAATGGGAAACGTTTTAGGGCCGTTTAGCCAAATAAATATGGGCTGCAAGGTTATTTGGCTAAACGGCCCTAAAACGTTTCCCTTTCATTCTCTATGGTAGTGCTAAACCACTACGGATGTAATATATTTCTGACCACAAGTAGGTTTTTGGCGGCGCTGGTTTTACAGTGGTATTTTGATTTCAATATATCTAGTATGTGAATATTATTAGTAATAGGTATTACAGTGGTAGCTATCTATCTATTATCTATTATTTTACATGTATATATTACAAAATCAAATGCCAGAATACACAAGGAAAAATAAAGATTGTCGCATAGGCCGAAATAAGCGGGAAACAGCGCCGCCAAAAACCTACTTGTGGTCAAAAATATATTACATCCATAGTGGTTTAGCACTACCATAGAGGTTGAATGGGAAACGTTTTAGGGTCGTTTAGCCAAATAAATATGGGCTGCACAGTTATTTGGCTAAGCGGCCCTAAAGCGTTTCCCATTCAACCTCTATGGTAGTGCTAAACCACTACGGATGTAATATATTTCTGACCACAAGTAGGTTTTTGGCGGCGCTGGTTTTACAGTGGTATTTTGATTTCAATATATCTAGTATGTGAATATTATAAGTAATAGGTATTACAGTGGTAGCTATCTATCTATTATCTGTTATTCTACATGTATATTACAAAATCAAATGCCAGAATACGCAAGGAAAAATAAAGATTGTCGCATAGGCCGACAGTGCCGCCAAAAACCTACTCGTGGTCAGAAATATATTACATCCGTAGTGGTTTAGCACTACCATAGAGAATGAATGGGAAACGTTTTAGGGTCGTTTAGCCAAATAAATATGGGCTGCAAAGTTATTTGGCTAAGCGGCCCTAAAGAGTTTCCCATTCAACCTCTATGGTAGTGCTAAACCACTACGGATGTAATATATTTCTGACCACAAGTAGGTTTTTGGCGGCGCTGGTTTTACAGTGGTATTTTGATTTCAATATATCTAGTATGTGAATATTATAAGTAATAGGTATTACAGTGGTAGCTATCTATCTATTATCTGTTATTCTACATGTATATTACAAAATCAAATGCCAGAATACGCAAGGAAAAATAAAGATTGTCGCATAGGCCGACAGTGCCGCCAAAAACCTACTCGTGGTCAGAAATATATTACATCCGTAGTGGTTTAGCACTACCATAGAGAATGAATGGGAAACGTTTGAGGGCCGTTTAGCTAAATAACTATGGGCCCCATTCCCGGGCAATGCACCACCTATTAATAATGATATTCATATACTAGATATATTGAAATCAAAATATCACTGTAAAACCTGTTAATAATATTTAAATGATAAATAATCAGAAACGTTCATGCTGTGCCACCTCTTCTTTCCACTCAGAAAAGACCGTCTCCTTACTGTTCAGCCAAGCGGGAAACAGCGCCGCCAAAAACCTACTTGTGGTCAAAAATATTTTAGCACTACCATAGAGGTCTAATGGGAAACGTTTTAGGGTCGTTTAGCCAAATAAATAAGGGCTGCAGCTATTTGGCTAAACGGCCCTAAAACGTTTCCCATTCAACCTCTATGGTAGTGCTAAACCACCAATGGATGTAATATATTTTTGACCACAAGTAGGTTTTTGGCGGCGCTGGTTTTACAGTGGTATTTTGATTTCAATATATCTAGTATGTGAATATTATTAGTAATAGGTATTACAGTGGTAGCTGTCCATCTATTATCTATGTATTACTCTACATGTATATATTAAATCAAATGCCAGAATATGCAAGGAAAAATAAAGATTATCGAACCCGGGCCAGTGCACTACAGCCCATAGTTATTTGGCTAATCGGCCCTAAAACGTTTCCCATTCATTCTCTGTGGTAGTGCTAAACCACTACGTATGTAATATATTTCTGACCACCACAAGTAGGTTTTTGGCGGCGCTGGTTTTACAGTGGTACTTTGATTTCAATATATCTAGTATGTGAATATTATTAGTAATAGGTATTACAGTGGTAGCTATCTATCTATTATCTATGTATTACTCTACATGTATATATTAAATCAAATGCCAGAATACGCAAGGAAAAATAAAGATTTGTCGCATAGGCCGGGAATCGAACCCGGGCCAGTGCATTGCAGCCCATAGTTATTTGGCTAAAAGGCCCTAAGACGTTTGCCGTTCATTCTCTATGGTAGTGCTAAACCACTACGTATGTAATATATTTCTGACCACAAGTAGGTTTTTGGCAGCGCTGGTTTTACAGTGGTACTTTGATTTCAATATATCTAGTATGTGAATATTATCAGTAATAGGTATTACAGTGGTAGCTATCAATCTATTATCTATGTATTACTCTACATGTATATATTACAAAATCAAATGCCAGAATACGCAAGGAAAAATAAAGATTTGTCGCATAGGCCGGGAATCGAACCCGGGCCAGTGCATTGCAGCCCATAGTTATTTGGCTAAAAGGCCCTAAAACGTTTGCCATTCATTCTCTATGGTAGTGCTAAACCACTACGTATGTAATATATTTCTGACCACAAGTAGGTTTTTGGCGGCGCTGGTTTTACAGTGGTACTTTGATTTCAATATATCTAGTATGTGAATATTATTAGTAATAGGTATTACAGTGGTAGCTATCGATCTATTATCTATGTATTACTCTACATGTATATATTACAAAATCAAATGCCAGAATACGCAAGGAAAAATAAAGACTGTCGCATAGGCCGGGAATCGAACCTGGGCCAGTGCATTGCAGCCCATAGTTATTTGGCTAAACGGCCCTAAAACGTTTCCCATTCATTCTCTATGGTAGTGCTAAACCACTACGGATGTAATATATTTCTGACCACAAGTAGGTTTTTGGTGGCGCTGTTTCCCGCTTGGCTGAGCAGTAAGGAGACGGTCATTTCTGAGTGAAAAGAAGAGATGGCACAGCCGCAGCGGAGAAACAGAAGACAGCGTCTTTTTTCACGTTCCTCGACATGTTTTACGAAGGTTTTGTACTTTTCAAAGTAAGTGGAAGCTTTTTTGTTCAAATAGTGAATTCATGCTTTTTATTCACGTGTATGAAGAATGTTTCATATCAACTGGTACCAGGTTTGTTTGGTGATATTGTTGACAGTATCCGGAAACATGAACGTTTCTGATTATTTATCATTTAAATATTATTAATAGGTTTTACAGTGATATTTTGATTGAAATATATCTTCTTCTTCTTCGGCCTTTAAATTCCTAGAGGAACGTAGGCCATCGACGAAGCAAGATGTTGCCACAACAGCCCTTCGTCCTCCATCCCTAAATCCTCGATGAATTTCTTCTGCCTCTTTTATCTCCCTCCTCTCACTCACTTTTCTGTCTGTATCTTTGGATATCCAGAGCTTGTTATTGGTCTTCCTTCTCCCTATCACTTCTTCGCATGTGTCTTTTCAAATGTTTTTCAGACCTGTCCATATCCCCTCTACTGTGCCTGGGTTTTCTATTTCTAGGGCTTGGTACCAGTTGTGCCACTTTGTAGAGTTCTGATGTACCTATATCCTGAAAAAGCTGTGTGTTGTAGCTTCAGCTGGATCTTTGCTGTGAGGTGGTGGTGGTCAGAACCTGCGTCTGCTCGTCTTCTAGCTCTGACATCCAGCAACGTGTGCCTAAACTTCTGGCTAATGCAGATGTGGTCTGTCTTGTTTTCCGTGGTGTGGTCAGGAGACACCCAGGTGGCTTTATGGATGTTCTTGTGTTGGAATACTGACCCACCTATGACAAGGTTGTTGTCTGCACACACTGCTGTGAACCGCTCACCATTCTCGTTCATGGTCCCTACTCCTTCTTTTCCCATGACTGACCCAAAGCCGTTGTTGTTTGCCCCTATCTTGGCGTTCATGTCTCCCATCAAGATCATGATGTCCTTTCTTCTCCTGGCCTGGATAATGGTAGGTAGTTGGTCGTAGAACTGGTCCTCGGCTTCATCATCAGTGTCGTTGGTACCACTTGGATGTTTGTTTTCTTATGCGTGGTTTGTAAGTTGGCTGATAAGCTGATAAGTGTGCTCCTTTGGACAGCATGAACGCTAGACCCTCTGTGTGTGGAGCAGAGTCATCTGGATGTCCTGAGTAGAGTATGGTCTCTCCACTCGCCAGCCTGGCCTACCCTGACTGAAGCCACCTGGTTTCTCCGAGACCAAGGAGCGAGATCCCATACCTCCTCATCATGACATTTAGGACCCACATTAATGAAACTGGAGAAACACTGACACACTTTTTCCAATTCTTTAAGCGATAGTCCACCTGGAATCTGTTTAGAGAGTCAAACGACTCCCAACTGGCTTTAAACTTGAACTCAACCAATAGTTTAAACCTATAAATCCATATGTCTGCTGTGCAGCTCTTTCTACAAGCCTTACATACAAACTATATTATTGAATAAAAGTTATGTGTAATGTAAATGAAAATAAAAAATCAAATGCCAGATACTTAAGGAAAAAAAAAAGAGGGTGTTGCATTGGCCGGGAATCGAACCCGGGCCTCCCGCGTGGCAGGCGAGAATTCTACCACTGAACCACCAATGCTTGCTGATCTGGACATTTGACCCATCATTTTCGATTGTCCCATGAGATGCGTCGTAACATTTGAGATTTGCGTGAAAAAGACCTGTCGTAGCATCACCCTCTCAATAATCTCAATAATCCCTTCTGCAAGGGGCAACCAGAACAAGTATGGCGGGCATTACATTGCATTACATTGCATTGCATTACATTACATTACATGTCATTTAGCAGACGCTTTTATCCAAAGCGACTTACAAAGTCGTATGGCACACGCAAGGAGACCAGCCAGGAGGGAGTTGCAGTAGTCCAAGCGTGAGATGACAAGAGCCTGGACCAGAACCTGTGCCGCCTTCTGGGTTAGAAGAGGCTGTATCCTTCTGATGTTGTGCAACATGTATCTGCAAGATCGAGCAATGTTGGCAGTGAGGGAGAGATGGTCATCAAGTGTCACACCCAGGTTCCTTGCGGTATGAGAAGGAGCTACCGCAGCGTTGTCGAGGGTGATGGACAGATCTGTGGTGGGAGAGCCCTTTCCTGGGAGAAAAAGAAACTCGGTCTTGTCGAGATTGAGTTTCAGGTGATACTCAGACATCCACTGAGAGATGTCGGTCAGACAAGCGGAGATCCGTTCTGCTACATGTGTTTCGGAGCTGGGAAAAGAGAGAATGAGTTGGGTGTCAACCATGAGAGTTAATAACAGAACCAAGTGAGTTGGTGTACAAAGAGAAGAGGAGAGGGCCCAAGACAGAACCCTGAGGGACCCCAGTAGCTAGAGGACAGGGCTCCGACACAGATCCTCTCCAGGTTACTCTGTATGTTCGGTTTCGAAGATAGGATGAGAGTAGGGTAAGTGCAGACACTGAGACACCTAGTTCTTGAAGGGAGGAAGTAAGGCTCTGGTGGTTAACTGTGTCAAACGCTGCAGAAAGGTCCAAGAGGATGAGAGAGAGGCAGCCCTGGCAGTGTGGAGTTGCTCAGTGACAGCAAGAAGTGCAGATTCGGTCGAGTGACCTGCTTTAAAACCACAGACTGAAGAGGATCGAGAGGGTTGTTCCGGTGAAGGTAGGAAGAGAGTTGATTAAAGATAGCACGCTAGTTATTTACCTCAGACGGGTCAAGGGCGGGGTTTTTAAGGAGGGGGGTCACTCTGGCCTCTTTAAGAGAGTCCGGAAAGCAACCAGATGATAGAGATGTGTTAATGAGGTGGGTGAGGAAAGGAAGAAGATCATAAGCAATTGCCTGAAGAAGAGGAATCTGATCTGTTCCGAATCTGATCTCACACAGGAGATCAGATTTGTGTGTATAATTTACAGTTATAATAAATCTGATTGTCTGCTAGTTTCATTCCTCTAAAATCATCGGAGAAACATGTAAATGCATCCTAAGCAGCAACCCGAATTAAATGTAATGTTAGACGTTAATGCGGCGCGGCCGTTGGAAGCTGACACTGCTCATCTGTAGACGCCATGAGATGTAACTTAATGTTAACATTGTTAACTTTGTACCCGTGGCTCCTAATGATTCACTGTCCATGAAGTCTATCCTACCTCTCTTCTTTTTCGTTGTGTCGTGTGTTGATCCTCTGTCCTTTTCTCCTGCCACACTCCAGCCACAATAAACGGTCCTCTTCTTCTGTGGCGATTATTCCTCTTCTCCTAATAAATGTGGATTACAACTCTTTGTGGTAGATATCTCTAACTAGTGTACAAGAGGCGTCACTGATTTAAAAATGCAACTGCCTCCTTTCGACAAGACGTGCGGTACCGTGATATGTCAATCATCTGGGGGGGGCACCTGGGGGGTCCAATCAGATTTAAGCGGGGTCCAGTGCTATCGCCCCCGGCCTCTGACTGGCAGTTCCACAGGCCCCCTGCAACAAGGTGGTGGATGTGTGTGGAGCGGGTGGGATAAATAAGTGAGGATAGATTACGGTGATGCTGTGAGTGAATGTGAGGTTTGTAATATCTGCGAGACAAAACATGAACAGGAATGGAAAAAGTGCACATATGTGAAAGGTAGAAAAACAATAGCAGGCAGGTACTTAGCCTCCTCCGGTTTAGACTCCTTTGTCTTTGTCTTCCTGAGTCTGCCACAGAAGCTGCCGCTTCAAAGTGAATGCTGCTTTTTAAGAGATACCCAGATAGTCCAAATGCACACTGAGAAATGCTGGTTTGGGTCTGGTTTAAATCTTACTCAGCTGTGTTGGCCACTCCCCAGACAAGTCAAAAGTCAAGCAACCCAGCTAGATACAATAGCAATAAATGAAAAAGCAACCAAATAAGAAAGACCTACAGAAGTGATACTTAGCTTAATTCCAGTAGTCCTATGAGATACCCAGAAAGTCCAAATGCACACTCGACTGTCTTTCTGAAGGTTTATTTCTCACACACACAGTTAGCGGTAGCTAGACAGCAGTTAAACTGGTCAGGTAGTCAGTAAAACTGACAAGTCGTACAGGTTCTGATGATAGCAGATTTACAAAGGCACATACGAAGGTTAATATACAAGAAAAGGGCTTTGATAATGCACATAAAGGCAACAGTGCTTTGATACCAGTTATCAAAGCAAAATAGAATGAATTTTTATTCCACCTGCATTCATTTACATCCAAATACAACTCAGCCACGAAACATATGCTCATTTTAACCAAAATGTCACAGCACTCTTAGAGCTGGAGAGAGCAATGCTGAGCACTAAAGAGCTACTAGAGTGTTGTAAGTCATTTATTTTGCTTGGTTTTTCTATTGACTCAACATTCAAGATTGTTATTTAATGAGAGTCTGCTATACTAATGAATCTTTGTGTGTACTGCCAGCTGCTGCTGCTGCTGCTGCTGCTCCATCCTCAGCATCGTCCTAGTTGTCAGCTGAACCGGGTCGAGCCACGTCAACGAAAACAGGTTTAGTGAAAGTCCACACCTGTTGGATTGAGAGACCATGAATTGCTCTCCAAAATTGAACGGAACCATGAATTTAACCGTTCTCTTTGTGTGTTTTCAGTGTTCCGGCCATGTTCTGGCCTTGTTATGTAATATTGTGTTTGCATGATGGTGTTCCTACTAACCAATAGGGTTCGTGAATTGATTTCCTCAACGTTGAGGGTAAGTACCCATTTTTTTCATGCATGTTAGACAACGTAAGAATTCATATTGCTTCCCCTGCTCAGAGTAATACAGGCTAAATATTGTTATAACTGAGTATCAATCCATACACAAGTGTGTTTATGTGTGTATAAACAAACTCTAAAACATAACTTACACAAACTAGGGGTAGTATAAGCATGAGGGCAAAAGAACAACAACAACAACAACAGCAAATCAACAAATCAATCATCAACAATAACGAATCGATCTATATATATTAACAACTAACCTAACTCCATAATAAAAACAAACCAACAAACACAGTGAGGGACTTTAGAGAGTCTGCTCTCTCTGTGTAACATAGATCGCTGTAATGTCACAAAGTAGCACAGCAGCCTGGCTCAGCACAGCAAGGCACGGTCTGGTCGGGAGTCAGGAAGAAGAGGTGCAAAGGTCTGTAGTCCAATCACCAGCCACCGCCTGCAAATCCGATGGGAAAAGCACAGAGAAAAACAAAAGCACACTATCGCACTCAAATGAAAATTATGACTCAGGGTCACAACAGTACCCCTTGAATTTGTAAGACTTAGCAGGTGAAGTAATGAGTATATATACAAGTATACGTATGAGTGATATTTGAGTGATTGTGTCACTTTTGTAACTGACATTTAAATGACTCCTTAAGTGCCGTCCTTCACTGTCAATACCACCTGCTGACACTAAAGGGAAACAACACAAGACGCTAGTGGATGGTAATTGCTCTTGAATGTGTGCCTCCATCCGTCAATCTATTACAAGTTGTACGTAAATGAACTTAATGTGGAATGCTTTTTCTTATCTGGTTGTCTTTCTATCTAGCCCCCGCCGCCACGCCGACAGTGAAGAGACCTGTGCCCCTTCCTGCTGAGCTGCAGTGTATGGTCAAAGAGCTAGAGAGGACTGTCTCTGCACCAGGTGTGTATCACAGGCTGATTTACATATGCTTTTCTGAAGCCTGACTGTGCCCCCAATTTGTCCTTTAATTACACAGTCTAAAATAAAAAGAATAAAAAGCACAAATGTTTCGACATCTCACTAGTCTTTTTTGCTAACAGCTGGTCCTTCGGTTGTTGTGTTCAATAAAAATGATTGCATCTCACTCACTACATTTTATTTGTCTTTGGTTCTCCTTGCCACAGCCGAGCCCCCTGCCTTGGCTTCCCCACTGGCACAGACAGCAGATCAGGACATAAACAGTTGGAGCTGCTCGCATCATCAGAAGATTTGGATGAGGACAGAACTCCAGTCTCTGGGACTGTGGCCTGGGTTCCAACATATGCTCAAGCCAGGGCACGCGCTTTCACTATGGCGTCTCCCCCCACAGCCTGAACTCATGGACACGGCGTCAACTCTCCCGTCCCGCAACCTCTTCCAGCTCCATCCGTTTTTTATCTGGAAACCTGAGAGTGACATAATGGTGAGGCTGAGGGATAATTATGTACTCCCTTGCCTTCATGGTTGTCCAAAGCCAGACGTTGTCTCAGCCGGTGTGGGAAGGCCGCGAGTGATTGTCGGCACCAACAGACAATACTACATCTTTGCTTCGCGACTTCGCTGCGAGACGTGTAAGCGGATGTGGTTTGCCGACAGTCCTCGGTGGCTGGACAAACTGCCAAAGCGCTTCACAAACATTGTGCCAGCATTCCTGACTTACAAGAAGGCCTTTTGTAAGTCTGTGCTTCATGAGCTGAGGCGCACTGGCAAGTCGCCTTCTGACATGGCAAAGCAGGTGAACAAACTGCTGCATCTCAAGTATGAACAGGCTCACCTGGCATACCTCTGCAGCATTCAGAACACCTGGGACGCCGAGGCTGGCGTTTGTGGGCAGCAAACGCCTGTGAGGAAGGAAGAAGCGCCATGGTCGTTTGGAGCCTATGATGACGCAGATGGATGGTGTGGGGTCTCTGTCTCTGCCTCCTACTTATCAGACTGCCTCACTGATATGTGCAAGCTCCAGCAGGGCACTTTTGGACAGGTCTTGCGCTCTGACCACACCAGGAAGGCTGACTCACTGGTTCCCGTGTCTCCCCCCCCTGGCCCGACACCATCCGCAAACCTGGCCCCGTCCACCCCTGCACCTGTGGCCCAGCTGCCCCAGCTTCAACCTGCTGAGAGCCATAATGTACAGCTGATGTCCCAAGGAAGCACGGGACATCCAGCTATAATGGGTAAGTCAGTACCAGTTTCGACCAACATTTCAAATGCCACTGTAAATTACTTTATGTACTTAACGACATCAGCTCAATAAACCTGGGTAAAATAATCATTTTCTTAAAATGCTTTTCTTTGTTCCAGAAACCTCACCTCTGCCACTGGAGACACAGAAGCTGTGGCAAACTGGGGGAAGTGAGACTGTCCGTGTCCCCGTTGTGGTGCTGCCACCAGCCACTGTCAATCCAGTCGATCCGGACCAAGTGCCGCCTGAAAAGCCATTGGCAGAGGACAAAGTACAGAAAATGTTACAGGACATATTGCAGCAGCAGCAGCAGTTTCAGCAACAGCTACAACAGGTTCAGCTGCTGCGGCAGGAGCAGCAACAAAAGCCCCGGCAGAGCAAAACATGTCATGCGTGTGGGCAGCCGATGTCGCGCCACCAAAATGATGGATCGTCGATCCATCATTTTTACCAACAAGGCCCTACACGCTACCACTACTGCTCCACAAAGGTCTTCCAGAGGTACTCTGCAGAGGGCCTGACAGACTCTAGAATGCCCTTTGAAGCGTTTGCTCAGACCGCCTTCTTTCAGCGTGAGCTGCAGCTGACAAAGGGCAGAGTGGAGGAAAAGGCTGCCAAGAGGAGGAAACTGATGGAACCTGTGGCTCCTCAAACGCAGGGGAGAATGTGCCGCTTCTGCCATACGGCGCTGAAGCAGAGCCCCCACAGCAAACATATCCACACGGGGTTTCCTGGAGTGGCAGGTAAGTACATTTACTGCCCTCCGAAAGTCCTTAACCTCTACAGACCACAAGGTATGGTGAAAGAAATGACATGGAGGGAATTCCAGGCCTCACCCTTTTATGCCATGGAAAAGGAGAGGTGGACAGTGGAGAGAAAAAAATAGAACATGTCGGATGTAATCCTCTAACCATAACCCTAACCACTAACACAAGGAACAGATTTACAGACTTACATGTTCTGTACAGGTGGACTCTGTCATTGGTTGTGGAGAAGGAGTGTCTCAATTGTGTTGTGTGCACAATGTTGTTGTTATGTTTAATTTTTGAAGGATAAAAAAAGGTTAAACTTGAACTTGAACTTTGAGTCTTATTTGTCCACAAACCAAAGACATTCTAATCAAAATGTTCCGCTTATTTCTAACTTGAATAACAGGTCAAACTGTTAATTAATTATTTTTTTGGATGCAGCAGAATATCAGTCTTGATTTGAAAAATATGATTTTTGCTGTTTAATATTACATACTAGACTTTAACAGTCTCTCCATGGTGCGAACTACGGGGCAGCCAGGGGGGTCTGAGCCCCCCTTGATGAGGCATGAGCTCCCCTGGAAACACGATTTGTGAGATTTGGGGGGGTTGTCTCTAAAATATTGGCAAAATATTGTTTTTTAATTGATTTGATGCGTGTGTGGAGGTTGGATTCGATATGTGCTGATATCCAGATTCTCCTCTGGCATCGATGTCTCACTCACTGAAACATGCAGGCGTTAGTGGCCAACAATATATTACATCCACAGTGTTAAGAAACTACCATAAAGAATGACTAGAAAAAGTTAAAAGAGTGAATCTTAACAATACGTGTGAAAAATGATGATTTCTCTTTCAGTACTCTCCATCCACTAATGTGTTGTGGTCAAGAAGGGTACTGCATTGATGCATCACGCACCTCCTCGTTAGTATAGTGGTGAGTATCCCCGCCTGTCACGCGGGAGACCGGGGTTCAAATCCCCGACGGGGAGATACATTTAGCAAAAGTTTTTTCCCATGTCGACTAAAAGGGTCACTTTACACTTGGATTAGTATTACTATTGCAAGCCATCTTGTTCTTGTCAATAGGTTTGGACAGGGCCTTGTTGTAGCCGAAGCCAGGGCTCTTATTTTGAAGGCCAGAGTAAAAGGGAAAGTGAGGACTGAAAGGAAATTAAATCTAACTAATATGTAAATAAATAAACGAGATTCGGTGCAGACGTGCAGAACATCGGCAATACCATTCGTTTCCGTTTAGACACAGTCATTTATTTATTTATGCATTTATGTATTTATTTCTGTATTTATTTATACATAAGTCAGGTCTTTATACGTCCTCCACAAAAAGTGACCCTTTTTAGTCCACATGGGAAAAAAATTTTTTTTATCTCCCCGTCGGGGAATTCTAAATTTCAGCTAAACGGCCCTAAAACGTTTCCCATTCATTCTCTATGGTAGTGCTAAACCACTACGGGTGTAATGTTCCTCCCGGCCACTCGCACCTTTGGCGCTGTTGTGCCCGCCCGCTTACTGTAAACACGCCTTCCTCACGCAAAACACTTCTTTATTCAGTGTGTTACAGGCTGGAGAAAGACGGCTGGAGATCCGAAGCGCACGACATTTATCGCAGAATACTTGGTTTTATCCAACTAACAAACGTAAGTAAATAAGTAAATAGATGTTTTGATGACGGACTATATCAATAATGTGCAGATATTTACGTATTTACAGCTTGAATCTCGTACGAGACGCGCAACCTTTCAGAAATGTATGTGATAAACCTTCGTTTTTTATGTCGGTTAAATGTATGTAAGAAACCTTCGTTTTTTGTGTCGGTATCACGCGTAAATACTCTATATGTTTTTAATATTTTCGTTTAAGTCTGTGTGTGTGTTTCTGTGTGTGTGTGTGTGTGTCCGCGAGACGTAACTTGGACGGTCAAACTTATCATTAATGCTTACATGGCACATATATCGTTTATAATGTGAAAATTGTCTTTTTTTTGAATGATAATGATTCACCACTGTCAAGAAAATACTATATGTAAGTGGTGAAGTCATGACAAAACTGCATGCTACAGTATGATAAGTGCTGTCCCCCCACCCCTCTTTCCTCTTTGTTGTTTTTCCTTTCATCCTGTACTGCTGAATTCACACCCCGAGTTCAAGTCCTAGTTGTTTCACACCTCAAGTCCTAGTTGTTTCACACCTCACCAGATCAATGAATGAGAGTAAACACCTCACCAGATCAATGACTGAGAGTAAACACCTCACCTTCAAATGATGGTGTTCAACCTAAAGGCTAATCAAGTGCTTTCAACCTTTTACAACTTGAAAAGACAACGGCAACTTGAAAAGATATACATGTTTTATACCTCTAATATTTGTTTGATTTCTCTCAGGCTATCATGCAGCAGAGAGACAACATTTTTCCTGGCAGGAAAACAGTGACCTTCCGTAGGGGTCCTCGGGGGTACCTCCTTCAGCAACCAAGTGATGCAGCAAAGCTCCTTAAGGACAACCCTTCGCTGCAGGACAAATCTGCACCTCTGAGGGAGGACGCTGTGAGGGAGAATGCCCTGACTGTTGTCCGTGTGAGGGGAGGGGATGCCTCAGACAAGACGGAGGTACTGGGAGAGTACATCCTGCAGTTTGGGAAGTATAAGGGGAAATCCTTCCGGTGGCTTTTGGAGAATGATGTAGGGTACACCATCTACCTCATCCAACATGTGGAAAAAGAAGAGGCTGCAGGAGTGTCAATGACCCAGGGACACAACAAGGACAGCATATTGTCCTTTGTCAGATATGCCTGCAGCTTTCGCGACCTCACATCCCTTGTGAGCTACCAGCCCCCCCCTAAAGCAGCCTCAGAGGATGAGCAGCTGGTGGGCTTTGGCGCTCGTTCGAAGAGCACCTGGCGGGAGGTGTGGGACAGCAGGGCTGACGGCTATGCAGCCTTCATCCTGAAGAGCAAGTGCTTTCCGGGGTCGCAGATGCACAGGCTGCAGCAGTACCTCATGAAGCACTCAACCTCCGTCCCTCCACTAGTTCAGAAGGCACCTGAACAAGCCACGAGTAGGTCTTTTCAGTATGCACTACATGTTTTTTTTTTTTACATGTTCTACCTGCATTCATTTATATCCAAGTACAACTCCACAAAACATATGCTTATGTAAACCAAAATGTCGTCTTTACAGCACTCTTAATTCTGTCTGTTCCACAGTGATGCATGACGATGAAGAGCTGGAGAGAGCAATGCTGAGAACTGAGGAACTAGTAGAGTGTAGTATGTCATTTTTGTGATTGGTTTTTCCATTTATTCAACATTCAAGGTTGTTATTTAATGAGAGTCTGCTAAACTAATGAACCTTTGTGTGCACTGCCAGCTGCTGCTCCATCATCATCGTCATTGTCAGCTGAAGTGCGACCATCCCCTGCCACACAAACAGGTTCAGTGAAAGTCTACGCCTGTTGGATTGAGCCACCATGAATTGCTCTCCAAAATTGAACGGAACCATGAATTTAACCGTTCTCTGTGTGTTTTTATTGTCCCAGCCATCTTCTGGCCTTGTTCTGTGTTCCGGCCATGTTCAGGCCATGTCCAACTAATACCGTGTCTGCATGCTGGTGTTCCTACTAACAAATAGGGTTCATGAATTGATTTCCTCAAAGTAGAGGGTAAGTACCCCTTTTTTTTTTTCTTCATGCATGTTATGTAAAACAAGAATTCATATTGCTTCCTCTGCTCAAACTAGTAAAGGCTAAATGTTGTTATAACTGAATATCAATCCATACACAAGTGTGTAAAGTACAACAAAAGCACACAATCACACTCACAATCACACGTGAAAATAATGACTCAAGGTAAAAAAAACCTTGATTGTTGTAAGACTTAGCAGGTGAAGTAATAAGTATATGTATAAGTTATATTTGAGTGATTTCTGTCTCTAGCAAGACAAGTTGTTACACAATTGTAACTGACATTTAAATGTCTCCTTTAGTGACATCTGCTTCAGTGTCAAGACCACCCGCTGACACTAAAGAAAAACAACCGACGCTGCTTGTGGATGGTAATTGCACTTGAATATGTGCCTCTATCTTAAATGCCTAAATCAGTCAATCCATTACAAGTTGTACTTAAATGAACTTAATGTGGAATGCATTTTCTTACCTGGTTGTCTTTCTATCTAGCCCCCGCCGCCACGCCGACAGTGAAGAGACCTGTGCCCCTTCCTGCTGAGCTGCAGTTTATGGTCAAAGAGCTAGAGAGGACTGTCTCTGCACCAGGTGTGTATCACAGGCTGACTGACATATGCTTTTCTGAAGCCTGACTGTGCCCCCAATTTGTCCTTTAATTACACAGTCTAAAATAAAAAGAATAAAAAGCACAAATGTTTCGACATCTCACTAATCTTTTTCGCTAACAGCTGGTCCTTCTGTTGTTGTGCCCCGACTGACACTCAGACCAACCGCTCTGCCACCACATTGTGTTAAATAAAAGTGATTGCATCTCACTCACCACATTTTTTTTGTCTTTGGTTCTCCTTGCCACAGCCGAGCCCCCTGCCTTGGCTTCCCCACTGGCACAGACAGCAGATCAGGACATAAACAGTTGGAGCTGCTCGCATCATCAGAGGATTTGGATGAGGACAGAACTCCAGTCTCTGGGACTGTGGCCTGGGTTCCAACATATGCTCAAGCCAGGGCACGCGCTTTCACTATGGCGTCTCCCCCCACAGCCTGAACTCATGGACACGGCGTCAACTCTCCAGTCCCGCAACCTCTTCCAGCTCCATCCGTTTTTTATCTGGAAACCTGAGAGTGACATAATGGTGAGGCTGAGGGATAATTATGTACTCCCTTGCCTTCATGGTTGTCCAAAGCCAGACGTTGTCTCAGCCGGTGTGGGAAGGCCGCGAGTGATTGTCGGCACCAACAGACAATACTACATCTTTGCTTCGCGACTTCGCTGCGAGACGTGTAAGCGGATGTGGTTTGCCGACAGTCCTCGGTGGCTGGACAAACTGCCAAAGCGCTTCACAAACATTGTGCCAGCATTCCTGACTTACAAGAAGGCCTTTTGTAAGTCTGTGCTTCATGAGCTGAGGCGCACTGGCAAGTCGCCTTCTGACATGGCAAAGCAGGTGAACAAACTGCTGCATCTCAAGTATGAACAGGCTCACCTGGCATACCTCTACAGCATTCAGAACACCTGGGACGCCGAGGCTGGGGTTTGTGGGCAGCAAACGCCTGTGAGGAAGGAAGACGCGCCACAGTCGTTTGGAGCCTATGATGACGCAGATGGATGGTGTGGGGTCTCTGTCTCTGCCTCCTACTTATCAGACTGCCTCACTGATATGTGCAAGCTCCAGCAGGGCACTTTTGGACAGGTCTTGCGCTCTGACCACACCAGGAAGGCTGACTCACTGGTTCCCGTGTCTCCCCCCCCTGGCCCGACACCATCCGCAAACCTGGCCCCGTCCACTCCTGCACCTGTGGCCCAGCTCCCCCAGCTTCAACCTGCTGAGAGCCATAATGTACAGCTGATGTCCCAAGGAAGCACGGGACATCCAGCTATAATGGGTAAGTCAGTACCAGTTTCGACCAACATTTCAAATGCCACTGTAAATTACTTTATGTACTTAACGACATTAGCTCAATAAACCTGGGTAAAATAATCATTTTCTTAAAATGCTTTTCTTTGTTCCAGAAACCTCACCTCTGCCACTGGAGACACAGAAGCTGTGGCAAACTGGGGGAAGTGAGACTGTCCGTGTCCCCGTTGTGGTGCTGCCACCAGCCACTGTCAATCCAGTCGATCCGGACCAAGTGCCGCCTGAAAAGCCATTGGCAGAGGACAAAGTACAGAAAATGTTACAGGACATATTGCAGCAGCAGCAGCAGTTTCAGCAACAGCTACAACAGGTTCAGCTGCTGCGGCAGGAGCAGCAACAAAAGCCCCGGCAGAGCAAAACATGTCATGCGTGTGGGCAGCCGATGTCGCGCCACCAAAATGATGGATCGTCGATCCATCATTTTTACCAACAAGGCCCTACACGCTACCACTACTGCTCCACAAAGGTCTTCCAGAGGTACTCTGCAGAGGGCCTGACAGACTCTAGGATGCCCTTTGAAGCGTTTGCTCAGACCACATTCTTTCAGCGTGAGCTGCAGCTGACAAAGGGCAGAGTGGAGGAAAAGGCTGCCAAGAGGAGGAAACTGATGGAACCTGTGGCTCCTCAAACGCAGGGGAGAATGTGCCGCTTCTGCCATACGGCGCTGAAGCAGAGCCCCCACAGCAAACATATCCACACGGGGTTTCCTGGAGTGGCAGGTAAGTACATTTACTGCCCTCCGAAAGTCCTTAACCTCTACAGACCACAAGGTATGGTGAAAGAAATGACATGGAGGGAATTCCAGGCCTCACCCTTTTATGCCATGGAAAAGGAGAGGTGGACAGTGGAGAGAAAAAAATAGAACATGTCGGATGTAATCCTCTAACCATAACCCTAACCACTAACACAAGGAACAGATTTACAGACTTACATGTTCTGTACAGGTGGACTCTGTCATTGGTTGTGGAGAAGGAGTGTCTCAATTGTGTTGTGTGCACAATGTTGTTGTTATGTTTAATTTTTGAAGGATAAAAAAAGGTTAAACTTGAACTTGAACTTTGAGTCTTATTTGTCCACAAACCAAAGACATTCTAATCAAAATGTTCAGCTTATTTCTAACTTGAATAACAGGTCAAACTGTTAATTAATTATTTTTTTGGACGCAGCAGAATATCAGTCTTGATTAGAAAAATATGATTTTTGCTGTTTAATATTACATACTATACTTTAACAGTCTCTCCATGGTGCGAACTACGGGGCAGCCAGGGGGGTCTCAGCCCCTCTTGATGAGACATGAGCTCCCCTGGAAACATGATTTGTGAGATTTGGGGGGGGTCTCTAAAATATTGTTTTTTAATTGATTTGATGCGTGAGTGGAGGTTGGATTCGATATGTGCTGATATCTAGATTCTCCTCTGGCATCGATGTCTCACTGAAACATGCAGGCGTTAGTGGCCAACAATATATTACATCCACAGTGTTAAGAAACTACCATAAAGAATGACTAGAAAACGTTAAAAGAGTGAATCTTAACAATACGTGTGAAAATGGTGATTTCTCTTTCAGTATTATCCATCCACTAATGTGTGTGGTCAAATTGGGTACTGCATTGCTGCACTACGCACCTCCTCGTTAGTATAGTGGTGAGTATCCCCGCCTGTCACGCGGGAGACCGGGGTTCAATTCCCCGACGGGGAGATACATTTAGCAATTTTTTTTTTCCCCATGTGGACTAAAAAGGGTCACTTTACACTTGGATAAGTATTATTATTGCAAGCTATCTTCTTCTTGTCAATAGGCTTAACCGCAATCAGTAGCTTATACAAGACTAGACCTACTCCGCCTGCTGGTTTTCTTATCCTTTTATTTATTATTATCCCTTTGTTTATTTATTTATTTTTTTTACATTCGGTAAAGTTCTTGGTATTCCTATCAATTGGCGATACGTCCAATCGTGGAAGGTGATGCTACGACAGGTGATGCACGTTATAGTTTAACTCAAATGCAACGAAGCATCTCATTGGTCAAGCTAACCAGTCACGTGTTCACATCAACAAGCATTGGTGGTTCAGTGGTAGAATTCTCGCCTGCCACGCGGGAGGCCCGGGTTCGATTCCCGGCCAATGCAATATCCTTTTTTTCCTTACGTATCTGGCATTTGATTTTCACCATTGACATTATTTTTTATTTTCATTTTCATTTACTAACCCTTTACACATAACTTTTATTCAATAATATAGTTTGTATGTAAGGCTTATAGACGGAGCTGCACAGCACACATATAGATTTATAGGTTTAAACTATAGGTTGAGTTCAAGTTTAAAGCCAGTTGGGAGACGTTTGACTCTCTAAAAAGATTCCAGGTGTACTATCGCTTTAAGAATTGGAAAAAGTGTGTCAGTGTTTCTCCAGTTTCATTAATGTGGGTCTTAAATGTCATGTTTCTGTTTCCATAACAAGGCCTCTGTCAGTGTTTATGTGGTCGATGTTGCTAAGAGAAAGTGTAAATAATGTCCTGTGACGTGACCCAGATGATCAGATTTGCCTGCAGAAATAGGATTTTAATGTGGATTTTTCTTTTAATTTTCAGTAAAGGGCAAATATTTAAATAGGTTTTAAATAAACCATTAAAAACACATGATTTTCCTCAATATCTATATTGCATCTTGAAGACATGGGACCTTCCTGGGAAGAGATACAAATGGGTCACTTATTGTTAGTGGCAATTTGTTGCAGTTGCTGTGTTATGATTGCGTTGTTATGCAACTTGTGATTAAATCCTCAAGGGTTTATGACATTTTTCCCATTTTCATTCAAGCAGAGGCAGGTGTACTGTAACCCTGCTGCATTGTTCTTTTGTAAACACTTGTCTGCACTCTTTATTAGTACACGCTGAGGATGTCCAGAGACAGTCTTGACTTGATGTTCAGGTTGATCGTTTACAAACAGCATGGCTTACATCACTCTGTTTACTTTATGTGGTTGAAAAATTACACCACCTTTGGAATCAGACTTCAGAGTGGAACTTTCCCACAACTCGCCCTCCCCCTGCAGGTGCATGTGATGTGTTTATGAATAGCCATGATACTGACATCTAAGAAGTGCTCCGACAGGTGTGTCTGCACACTCTGACATTGACTTTACTTGACATGACTGTACTTCAACAGCTCATACCTGCTGTCCTGGTGTTACATGTTTAACGAGATAATCTGTTGCCAGAAGGCAAAGACAGAAAAAAAGAGACCAAGTGGTCGTTGGTTGAATTCCATAAAAATAGCAAAAAAGTAATGTATCTTTGCACCAGGTCTTGTTTTATCCATATTATTTCTGTGTAGAAAAACATACGTCTCATTAATACATTTGTATGTATATTTAAGGGTCAAAGCTACTGTTTTGTTTATCCAGCTTACTGTGAATAGTAGCACTTCCCAAACAGTGGAGTCCTAACAGAAAAAAAATAAACACAACCCCAGAGCCCAATGCTGCCTTCAAGTTAATATTGTAAAACGAACTTCCCGACCACAAACATTCGGTTTACCTGATAAATACCTCCTTTAAAAGTTACATTTTGTTGCACTTCGATTTTAAAAATGGCAAAATTATTCGATTGAAACTGAATAAAATAAAATAATTGTAGAAATAAAAAGACAAAAGCCACTGTGCTTTTAATACGTATGTAGTTTGTGTAAATTCCGATTGAACAGTGAACGTTGCACCAGGGCGAGCAAATGCGCATGCGCATTCCTCGTGTTTGCATTCCTCCTCCCCTCCAGAGACTGACAGCCCGTTAGCTGCTGTGCTGCTGCTCACCGGCAATGATACAGCAGTCACGTACTCGTTGAGACGCCAGGGATGGACTTATCGAGCAGTTTTTACCACTACATTCACGGGTTTTATTCAGAGACAATTGTCTACTGACAACAAAGGGAGTAATCACCAGTTTCATTTTATGTTTGGGGAAAAGGAGACGCGACGTCTGTGAGAGGAATGGATGCGATGACTGCTTTCCTGCGACATTCACCGGCCAGCTACGGAGCTTCCACATCCACCTGGAAAACTGATTGAGTACACTCAGTCTAGAGAAGGTTTTGTGTGAACTTAAAACACTACGATTCACGGCACTTATGTTTTAAGTAGTGAACGGAATATCAAGTTAGAAGAACGTGGCTAATTGCTACTGGCGACCCAATACACCTTTAAGCAAAGCAGCAGCTAGCCGAATTCCTCGTTCTAACTTTATTTTCTCCACTGAAAATAGTGGTGTATATCTTTTTAAAAGAGGATTCATATTTGAGTTAAGGAGGAGGACACTTTTATTAAGTCCGCGTTGTTGCGTAATTACACCGCTGAACATTTAGCTTGGTTTGTAAAGGATATAAATCATCTGTCTTCTCACGTATGGCTCGGTAGTATCGCGGTACTGCAGCTGACCCAGCTAGCTAGCATCTGTGTTAGCTGGTAGGTAGCGCAAACTGCCACCAGTAACTCCTTGGGTTTTATATAAAACAGCAAAAACCCGCAAAGATGCACCACCAGGACTTTTCCGGTGACTCGCCTGTCGCTGGGGGTCGGAAAACTGCTTTCCACTACAGGAGGGGAAGCAGCGGTGCATCGGCCTCCTCCGCAGCTGGCAGCACTGGAGCCCACACGGCTGACGATAGCCAAACTCAAACTGGATCCTCGTCTCCAGCACTCCACCACCAGCCCCAGTCCCAAGTGTCTGGTCCCCAGGTGAAGAAGAAGAGTGGTTTTCAAATAACAAGTGTAACATCAGCTCAAATCAACGTGAGCGGCAACAACAGTTTAGCAGATGACACTGAGAGCTATGATGACCTGGATGAGTCACATACTGAAGACCTCTCCTCCTCTGATATGCTGGATGTCTCCATGTCCAGGGCTACAGACACAGGTGTGCCAGAAAGAAGCTCCTCCGATGACACACTGAACAGTCTCCACGGGGTCGACACACCCGGGATTGTGTCGCCCAACGAGCCCCTTCAACCTCATTCCACCCCTCAGGCGTCTATGGTAAATGGGACCATGCATCATCATTATTATCCCCAGCAACACAGCCAGTCCCACCACCATCACTCTGAGAGTTTGGGAGGTGAATCAGCACTTCCAGTAGCCCCCTTGGCAAGCTCCAGCCCATCTCTGGCCTCCAAAAGTGGGGCTAGCAGGTCCCAAAGGACACCACTGTTGGATAGCACAAAACCTTCAGGTGGGACAACTCAACCCTTAGCCCATAATGTTGGTGTGGGAGCCACTGATGCAAATCTACAGGGTGGTGGAAATGTTTCTAATGCGACTCTTATTGCTGGTGCTGCAGTTCCTCCCCCAGGGTCTGCAGGTTTTGACAACACTAGTCTGAGTGGGCAAGTAGCTTCTGGTGGAGGAGGAACAGGCCCGTCCATTCAAGCCCAACACCCCCAAACCCATGCAGCTACTGGCTCTCGTTTTAGGGTGGTTAAGCTAGACACAAACTCTGAGCCCTTCCGCAAAGGAAGATGGACATGTACTGAGTTTTATGAAAAGGAGATTCCTCCTCCGGCTGCATCTGATGCACTGAAAGGTGCAGAGTTGACAGCGGAGACTGAGGGAGGTTCTGCTGGGATTAGTCCAAATGTACCTGCTGTGCAGCCACCGCACACACTGCAGCCTTACCAGCAACCGACACTGGACTTTAAAAGTCCACAATCCATTCAGAGCCCACCACAGGGACTGACCTATGTTTCACCGCAGGAAGTTGTCAGTGGAGCTCACATGCCAAAACCAGTGGCCCCTGTCACTCTCCCTACAGCAACACCACAGGCAGGTGGAAGTCACTCTCTACCTGGAATATCCCAGCAGTTTCCCTATGCTGTGGATCCCCATGCTGGGGTCATAAACCCAGGGAGTGTCCATCAACCAGACTTCATCCAGCCCACTGCTCCCTTCCAGACCCAGGTCCAGCATCCACCACTACATGTCACAACAGGAATCTCCTTAGTACCAGTGCCAAGGGTCATGGCACAGCCGCCGGTCAGCATTACTCAGCAGCTGTCCCATCAAGGTCAAGCTACTCCTACAGCGCCAGCAAGCTTTGCTGTAGGACAGCCACAGGCCCTCCAATCTCAGTCCCTACAGCAACAAGTCCATCCACTCTCCACTGCCACAGTTCCAGTAGTGCCCAGCCATGGGGCCACCTACATGCCTCTGACTGCTTTGAAAGCTGATCTCCAGCCCCTTCTCACACCAGGCACGACCCTCACCCAGGTCTCCTCTAAATCTTCCCAGCTGGAGGACGCCCAGAAGCTTTTGCTCCAGCACCAAGGCTTGCTGGCTCTGCCCAGGCTGGCGGGGGCAGCAGGCGGAGCAGGGGCATCAGAGGTCAGCGTTGCTGCTGGGACACTGGCCCACATGGGGATGTCAGCTGAGGCCAGTGCCTTCATGGCTGCTGCCGCTGCAGGCCTCAGGAGTCAGCATGCCGAAGGAGATGACGACAGGTGAGAATGGACAGCCAAAGCTATTTATCGAAATGAATAGTCACTGCATTTATTTGATTATGAAAAAATTGGTGACAAATTGCATTTTCATGAAATTCTGCAGTGCTTCAGGAATAATAGCCTTGTTTTGGTGCAAATTAGTTGTATCAATCACAATCCGTTTAAATATGATGTATTTTGCATAGTGTTGATTTTGAAAGTGCATGCATGTTTGCATATGATATCACAGACCAAACCAAGCATGCGTTACATTGTCTGGTTCTGGTTGAGTTAAATATTTTTTTAACTGTCTCATGCGCTACATTTACACACGTGTGTGATCATCTGTCACCTGTGACAGTGGGACATAAAAAGCTCCCTGAAAATTGCCATTGCAGAAATACCAGTGACTAGAATAGAAGCAGTAGAGCTGCTGAGTCACAGTGGAAGCTGGTGACTCGGCAGATGCACTGACCTGGTCGACCCCCACCCATCACACGTCCACTACTTCCCTCCTCGGTTTAGTCTCTGGTTAGACACTGTAGCTGTGGATTTCAACCTCCACTGACCTGAGGAAAGTGCAGAAAGGTTTATTTACTGTATGACTGCAGATTCTCAGTCCTATGGCCTTGGTAGTTTTGCTGCTTAAGTGGTTGTAGCAGTCATGGCAAAATTTGATCATATTTATTGGCAATTTAATTTTTTCTAACATGCATAAATAATCTTCACTTAACTTTAAAAAAACCAAACAAGTTAACCTGGTATTATATGAAATGAAGGGTAATAACTGTATCTTAAGCATGTAATACAGATCATAAACAGTAGATATTCTATAGTGTATATACAGTGTATTGTCACTGTCCTTTTGAGAAGCACAAACCAAACAGAAAGACAGAGAAACAACCTGTGTTCAGCTTTATATCCCTATATATCTTGTGTATCGCCAAGCCTTACAGAAATATCGATTTGTTTTACATTATGATTTATATATATATATATCAATTGATATAAAAAAGTATATTGTGATAAATAATATCATAATCTGTTGCAGTTGGTCTCAAATGCCAGATTTATTACAGAGAAATTACAAATGCATGCTGTAAAGCGGAGCTAAAATGTAGAAAAATTGTTTTTCTGTAGTTGCGTGGAGTAAATGGTAAACTCATGTGTGCATTTTCAGCTGTTGGGATACAACAATGATGAACAGCTGGATTATAGCTGACGCCTTAGTCATACTCAGCTACAGACAGTGGTGGCTTTTGATAGCGCTTCCTGGCACCCTATCATGGCACTGTCTGTGTGTTACATGGCATCTTCATGCTGTCCTCGTGTTCCTGTCTCTTCTCTTGTGGTGAATCTGCCCTTGTCCTGCGGGAACAGGCAGTGTTGGTGTGTGTTAGCTTTGTTTATAGTAACGGTCGTCAAACCATGGCTGCTGTGTGACTATTTGTTTCTGTCACTGCCTTACTTCTCTTTTCATATTCCTCTCTTTTATCCTTTTTCTCAAACATGCTGTCTATACGCCCCAGTGCATGTCAGTTGTCCAAACTCCTCTCGTCTTCCCTTTTCTCTCGGACAATAGTCCCGTTTAGTCCTCCCACCCTTAAAATAGCCATGTCCTCTCCCTGCAGACACGCTAACATTTCCCAGTCTTGTGTAATCACCATTTGCACAGATGTACAGTATTTCATAGTGAGCTTGAGAAAGAACATAGTGCATGGACTGGTGAACAGCCAGTACCCCACAGGCTCTCCAGTTACATCACCTGTGTCGATAATGACAAACAGGTTTACATGTACTCCAAAAGTCACCTTTTAGCCAGGCTTTTTGCCTCTAATGTCATACAAACTTACTTCAATGTGTCTATGCCTGTCCATTTACAATCAGGTAGAAGCTCCTCTAATGTTACAGATGTCAGGATGATGTAAACACTTCAATCTAGCACAGGTTTGTCATGTATGCATGACTGCTGGTATGTTGTAGAAGCCCCGATGTTGGGCTGTGTTGGCATTTGCTTGCCGTCACTTTGTGTATGTGTCGGTGAGAGGATCTGCAGAGCACCAGGTGATATTCCCTGGTGCTTTTGTCCTGTCCTTGTGCTTCCCTGGGTGAAATTTCAGCCCTGCCGGTGCTTGTGTAATGGCTACATAGTCGCACGACTTTCAAAACACACATTTGCAGTATATTTCACATGTGCCACAAAAGCTTAGCCTGTTTCAAACACAACTAAATAACCTGTGGAGGGACATGACCTTGCTCACAGGCTGTGGAGTGTCATAGTACACTACAGTAGTGGTGCACTTTATAGTTCAATTAATACATCTGATATTCTTTGGAGCCATAAAATGTAGAAGTGCAATGTCATTTTATTATTATTTATGGCACCACCAGCATGTTTTACTGCCATATCAAAGAAGTAAATACGCTGAGCAGCAGTTGGGATGAGTTCAGACATACCAAGCTGTAACAGTGATGAGTGATGATCCATAATCGACCAATCAAGACCACTTTTAACAATAAACAGGAGTGCAACAGACGATGTAAGATGGCAATGATTAATTAATCGATTTGAGTGTTTCTCTTTAATAATTAAAATATGTTTTCTGATTTATCAGCATCTCAAAATGAAATTGATTATGGACACATGAGTGCCTGTCTGGCCAGTACACACTATTATAGACAAGAGAACCTTGTTCTCATAGAGATTTACGAGATTTGCTGTGTGTCTTCTGGCAGCCGTTGTTTCAGTGCTTAAAAACAGGTCATTTAATACTGTGATGAAGTTTGTTTGTTTTACAAAGCTTACAGCAGTTGTGTTATGACATCCCCGCATCTGCCTCTGTCATCAGTAAATTATCAGTCACAGGTTAGTGCTTCTTTTATTTTGGTTTCCAGAAGAGTTTGTTGTTAATACTTGACATTTTTAAGCTACTTTGAAAAAAAACGCTTTATTGTCTCTTTCTTCTGAATTATAGCTAGTAAGTTCATTTATCAGGTCTTAGTCAAACTAAGACTTGATCCTGTTGATACTTTAGTGGTTTTGTGGGTTTAAGTGTTGGCATGAGAATGAGAGCCGTTGTGCTTTAATGTGTTTCTTCACTCTGTGTGGGTCATAAATTAGTTTTAGTGATAATAAGCTGCCTGTCACTGTAGCTATGCTGGTCTCCAAAATGGAGGTTCTTACAGGTAGATGATTCTTACATGAGATATAGGTTGTTAAGACTTTTTATTGTTCAGTGGTCTAATCAGATTATTAAAATCCACTTAGTTCTTAAAGCAGGCTGTTTTAATTTGATTTATTTAAGAATGCAATTTCACATGAAGAGTCACTACATGCCAGGTTCACTGCATGTCTTGTCTATTTTTCTTGTTTTTCTTATATTATGATGAGTTTAGCAAATGGCTGCAGTTTAGCCTTTCTGTTTTTGATTGTTCCGTGTCCTACGGCAGTTTAAAAAAATGCTCTACATATTTAGATCGACGGAGAGATAAAGGAGTTTAAAATTTCAGCTTCGACCACATTAGCTACAATTTATATCTTTAAATTCTCACCCTTGCATGAGAGTTTACCTATCTTGTTTTGAATCTGTAACAATGTAAATATTGTTTATTGGCTTTAAAAACACTAACGATTATTTTAAATATTATGAAACTGTGGATTATTTTCTCGATTAGTCACTCGGTCAAGAAAATGTTGTTCAGTGTTTCCCAAACCTTGAAATAATGATATTTTCAAATGTCTTGTTTTGTCCAAAACATTACTCAGTTTTAAAGTTTGTTTTTTTTGTTATATGGAGTAAAGAAACCAGAACATTTAGCTGAAAAATCAGAAAACTTGTTTTAATTCCAAAAAAAGGATCAATAGTTGTCGATTAGTTTAGCAATTGATTCATTGATATTTTAAATGTTACTTAGCCAACAAATTCATGTATGTTTTCAATGTAAATGATATAGTGGAGTAAAGGTGGAGCAGAGAAAACTCTCCCTCTGTGTTTGCACGTGTTGTAATCCAAGATTCTTTGTTCTGTTTCATTAACCCGCACATGTGTTTGTTCATGTATGTGCATGTGGAACTCTAACCCTGTGAAACCGTTGGCCCTCCCTGTTTTCCTCGTGTCCTCCACACCTGTTGCCTGACCACGATGCTGTTTAACTGGAAACTCTGCTGCTACACCCAAACCTTTTAATACAGCACATGCACACAGCATCACATGGCTAAGCTAACCGTGCAGGAGCTGCTAACTAGCTTCCGGCACCAGTGTTAAGTCTCACATGTTTGTGTTTTCACAGTAAAAACAACAGATATAGGCTAATATTTTAACATAATACTCTATAATTATCTAAATCTAATTAGTCATACCTCACATCTGAGAACCATAGTTTATTTGAACACACTATTGTACAGTACTGTGCGAAATTGTAATGATCATATTTAATAATTTGTCAATCTCTCAAAACACTTTTTTTTCTCTTTGTGGACAAAACAAAGACATTTGAGAACATAATCGTTTCCAGGATTGATAAACACCGATTGTCTTTTTCTTACGCTTTATCGACTTGATCGATTGATCGAGAAAACATGTGACGGATTAATCGATTATGGGAATACAGGAAATACCGGGGATGTTATGTATACAGTAAGAAATAAACTGCTTTGACACCTTCTATAGGCTAAATTGTCAGCGACACCTGTGGCTGTCCCACAATTTCATTTAGGAGGGGTTAAATTCAGGGCTAAATGGGCTAAATTCAGATTTTCTGACATTCTTTCAGATTTTTCAAACTCCCCGTCTCTGATGTCAAGTATACATTGTAGTGTATTATTTTGTGGTATTGCTAAGGTAAGATGACAAACAATTATCGGGATCTCTCGTCGGAGCTGTATGGTGAGAGCGGTTCGAAGTCTGCTGTTGAACATCCAAAAAAGAGACAATTTAGAGTGACCTTGCTTCCTCAACCTGCTGTTGCGCTTTAACTTCTGTATTGACTTGCATCCATAGGTGTCATTGCACTTTCACGTTCCCCTTAAGTTGATTCGATCCATGTCACATTGTGCAGTGCAGCATTAGTGCTAAATTGTCCTAGAGCGTAGGAGACGGGACAAATTTTTAGTCACACGAGTACAGTTCTGTCCGTTCACATAATTTTTAGACTGCTGCACTTGAAAAGATAACCTGGTTTGCACTCACTATAGTAGATGTGTCATAGTTTGGAATGTGTTGCTACTAATATCTTGGGTGTTGCCTCCTGTTTGTCAACAGCAGTTAATCAAAGTGACTGTAAATGCCTCGAGAGAGATTCTTCTCTTCTTTGCTGTTTGACTCCTGTTTCTCCACAAGGTGGCAGTCTTGGTTCATGTATCCTCCCTGCACACATGTTTGAACAGTTGTTTATATAATCGTTACATGCTTTGAGAATCACTGACCATAAAATGTGCCTCTCAGCTAAGTGGAAACGTCCGTCCCGCACACGATTAGTGATACTAGAACATATGAATGGTTTTACATGTGTTTTGTGCTTAAACACTGCTGCTATGTGATATCAGATCAGAGTGGTTACTGGCTGTATAGGAGGCATCAGTGGGTGATGTAATACATCAGTTTTCCTTGTTAATTTGTCTGAATTACAAAGAAATTAGTCAAACAATTCAGGGGTGTCAACGTCAAATGATCTGGGGGCCAGTGAGTGTCTGGTCAATATGGGCAATATGAGTGTAAACAACACAATATTCCATCATGATGTCGCAAATAAGATATTTATGATGATATCTCACAGAATTTCAAAGTAAAAGTGTAGTACTGTATACTTCACTATTAAAACATTAATGATGCAAAATAAATAATGTAATACAATTAAGTTATAATTATAACTTATAAGTTATATTATAAATTATAACATGGACCGCTGTAATTAAGACAACAAACAAGCTTATATGTGTAATTTAATGTTGAATGTAATACATTTAATGTGATAATTGTAATCAAATGTCTTATTACTGTTTTAAAAAATATTGCTAGCAAATATATTTAGTATTATATTCTGTCTATATTTTATCCTCAATCCGGGAGGATTCATGAACAACTTTTCAGCTGCAGCTGCAGATCAAAGTCTGTAGGATCACATTAATAACTTGTGAAAGACCCTCACGACATGAAGTTTACTTTCCATTCACTGTCATAATTTCTTTTTTTGTATAAAATGCGTAATGTTAATTTTGTATGTTTAATCTGTGTTTTAAAACTAGCTAAACATTATTGAGAGAGAAAAAAAAAATATATATATATATATATATATATACACACACACACATACATACATACATACATACATATTCTGGCAATCTGTTGAATTCTAAAGCTCAGGCATAGAAAAACCCATATTAGTCAACATCAAGAGGCTGTTCGAGTCGTTTTGTTGTATTGTTGTTGCAGTTACTGTATGATTAAAGAGCTAAAAATGTATAATTGCTGATATAAATAGCAAACGATAAAAAAAAGATTTCTGACTTCAGCTCCTTGTGAATATGTGAATATTTTCTGGTTTATTTGCTCTACATGACAGAGAAACTATTAAAACTGAATCATTTTGGTATGAGGACAAAAACAACAACATTTTTCAACATTTTTTAACATTTTATGGACCAAAAGGATTACTTGATTAATCGAGTGAATCGAAAGATTAATCGATTATGACAATAATTGTTAGCTCTAAACATAATTTATTTAAGATAATAGGAGTGATCAGGCTTTTCCTGGTTCCTAAACTGCATCTTCGTTATGTTGTGTGCGTGTGTGTGCGTGGATACGGACAGATTTAGGCAGTCGGGGTGGAGTCTTTTTTTTTTGGGGTGGGGTGGGCGAACTTGTGTCACGTTCATTCGCCTTGTGCCTTTACACAGAGCTGCACATTCTTAAAGCGAGAGTCTCAAGCCATGCGAGGATGTAATTAATATGTGTCTGTGCATGTCGCCTGTTTTCCTCAGTCAATGTGTGTTTACGAGCTCATCTGTTAGGGTGGTTTATTAGCATGTGTGTTAGCTGTGAAATCGTAGGGGGGTTTTAATTGTACAGATCTGCGTTTACCCTTCAGGCTTGTACACTAGTGAGGGAAAAAATACATGAGTGAAGAGGAGGAGGAGGAGGAGGAGAGGCAGATTTTCTGGTTTTATCTGCTTCTGCCATAATCGCTCTTCCGACACATTTACTGTCAATTTGGTTTCCCTTCGACATGCTGTCGCCCTCTGGCTTCCCTCACAGTCACCTTGTGAGCCCGCACTTGCGTTTGACGCCCCGGAAAGGAACACAATGATCTTTCACATCATGTACCTGAAACATTGGAACCAGATTTTGTGCTTTCTGTGCCGTACAAGCACATTCTATAGGGATGTTTCCTTAACAGATGAGAGGAGAGCTAGTCACTGGTGTCTGGGTTGTGGTCCATGTGTTTAGAGAAGAAAATAGCAAAGGTTTCTTGTTAGTTGTCTCCAGTGTTGTATTATGCTTATTCATGGGCGCCCAGGTTAAAATGAAAGTAATGTGATGCTTTGCTGAAGGTCTCTTTTGTTTTTCTTTCTCCGAGAAGAGGTCACAGGTTTAGAGTGAGCAGTCCTCAAGGACCCAGATACAGTACTTGTTTATCCTGGTCTTCTCTTCGGTTCTTGTTTTTTTTTTTTTAAATCACTTAAAATATTAATCATCTTGGAGTTAGACATGAAGATAAAATATGTATCTATTATCTGCCGTGAAAAGAACTCAGACACAGTAACAAGACTCGTGTACTTCTCGTCGAAGAACAATATTTACACTCTCCAACAGCGACACTTCTCGCGAAGAGCGCATCGTAACAATTCTGTGTAAAGCCAGCTCTTATCGTTTAGTGCCGGAATCTGGACTCTTCCCACTGTGGGAACACATTCACATTCCTACATGAAGCTGCAGAGAGCCTCAAGCTAATTTTCTCAACAGCTGATGAGAAAACTCATTGTTTGAGAAACGTATGGCGCTTTTATACAATTATACAATTCTAGCATGACTCGACTCAGCTTGGCTCGTTTTTTTGCTTTTTTTATTAGGGATAGAACTTGCTCCCTGGCGCTTTTTTTGGTGCCTGCTCTGGCGATGCTAGAATGTGATGTCAACAGAGTGCCAGGCTTTAATTGACAAAGAGCGTCATCACTGGCAGAGTCAAACCAAACAATGCCAAACTGTAGATCAGTTAAAAAGACTTAAAAATCCTGGTGTATTTAGCGACAGCGCTGCCGAAAAGCCGGCGATCTTGAGCTGATTCACAACCCTTTCCGCCATGTTTTACTTCAGTGACTTTTGTCAGACGGAGTCTGCGCTCTGGTCATGCAGGAAGTACTCGACTAGATCTTTTAAATGAACTACTTGTAATGATTCAGTTCACCAAAAAGAACTGCTTTGCTCATCACTAATTTGTGTGTTACAGCCCAGTTGAGGAGGAATTATAGTAATGGAAAAATGACGGTCTCTCTTTCAAACCTGAAGCACAAAGAAAGTGCAGCTTCATGTGACTGGGGGCCACCACTGCTGTAGTGTGACATTTCATGTTTTAACGTTGTGTGATATCTGTGTAATATTTATTTTGCGGCTTGGATTAGCATCAGACTAGGGACTTTTATGTGTCACACAGAGGAATGATTTATATGTAAAGCTATTGCATCCACTTATAGACGTATGCAGATGCCTTTGTGAGTCATGTTGTGAGACACTGAAGCAGAAGGAGATGATTTGTGTGTTTATTTTAGGCATATTTCTCGTAGGCTTTCAATCTTCCCTTTTATTGGTGCCAAATTCCATGCAGTTTTGTCTCAAAGTCAAGCAAAATTGGTTGTTCTTTGACTGTCTGATGTTGATGTATGATACAGATTTTTGGTGGTACCGTGGGTGGCACGGGTCCCAGGTTTGAAGTCTGTCCCAGGACGTTTCTGAGTTTGCATGTCTATGTGTTTGTGTGGTACAGTCAGGCGATTGGGCGACAGAAAAACGTCACTCCCTTGTTATTGATGTAAAAATTCCATGGAAGTCTTGGTTTGTTGTCGAAGGTACTGTTCTCAATCGAAGTTCAAGCCTGACCCAGGGCTTTACATTTCCAACTGTACAAACCAAACTACACCATGATGCAACACACTGCAAAATAGTGAGAGAGACGGAGACGCCTCAAGTTTTTTTCTACAGTTATTCAGGCTTCACATTCACGACTAGCTAAAATAAAAAAAATACAATTGTGAACCCTGACTTAACGTACAGGTTTATTTTTTTGCTGTAGAATCCACTTTTGAACCTTGTTATGGGCACTTCCTTATTTTTATTTTGTTTTGCCACTGTACTTCTGTTTGAAGATGTCATGCTTTACTTGTGCCGTGTGCCTTTTTTACATTTTTTATTTTAAATGAAGTCATAAGTTATAAACAAAAAAATACTAAATATATGAAATAGGTTAATCAAAAACCCAAACTTTGTAAAGTAAACATTTGGCAGTACTGTGGTGACATGATCAAAAATATGCAATAAATAAACTTGAATTTTGCACTTAAAAATAGTAATCTTCATTTGCCAATTTTAAAAAATGGACATGCTGTGCATGAGTGCACCTACATTTTAGTAAATTGGTCTGTCGTCTAATGTCACACGCTGCTAAACATAGCCTAAATATAACTTCTCTGTGCAACTAATTGCTTTTAGTGATTAAAAGAAAATCTGCTCCACATTAACTGATCCTGACAAAAGTCCAGGCAGCATCTATTCATATTATTCTCTATTTTATCTTTGCAAAAGATGTCCAGCTTTTGAAAGCTGCTGTTATACCTCGTCCATGAGAAGAAAGCGTGTGTGCACTGTTGATGTGGAGTTGGAGTCTCCTGCCCTCTCCCTCTTTCATGGTCCATATGGCTCAGACTAGATGGTGGTTATGTAATGCATGCTTTGCAGAGGCCGATGCTCTTACGCTCTATAGAAACAGCTCTGTAATGCCATGAGAGCTGTTTGGATTTTTATTACCTGCTCGTTGTTTTGTCCGTGATTAAGGTTTAGATTATCCTCAGAAGATTGGAGGAGGATATACTTAATTGCTACGTTGCTACACTTGGAAATTATAGCTTAAAAACAGAAGAACGATTGGACGCTGCAGGTCCATATGTGTCCTCCTGTCTTTTATTTTCTCTCCCCCTCTCTCTAAATTTGGAAATTAAAAAAAAGACACTTCCACTGCTTAAGTGAAGTGTTTGTGTGGCTGTGTTAGATCTGGCTTTGCTTAAATGCCAGTACTCCCAAACCGGATCCTGCCAGTCCTTCAGCACAGCCACACTCGTGCACACTGGTGGAAACGAGAACACACACAAAGGAGATGCACAGACGCATGAGAGCTCTGACTCCTTGTTGTTTGAGGGCAGCGAGAAAACTGAGAGGGAGAAATGGAAAAGATCTCAGATCAAATAAACAATATTTGTGAAGAGATAAAAAAATTTGAGCAAGTGTTTACTTTTGCGCCGTCGTGATTACTTCCAGTTGTGTAGTTTGACTTAAATGGATGCGGGTATGTTCCAAGGCACACAACCAATTGCTGTTTAATGTCCCATTGTTTTATATTTCCATATAATCTGCAGTTGTGGCCGAGTTCTGGATCTTTTTCAGGACCTCACACTGCTGCTCCGAGCGAGCCCAGCTCTGCTTTCACTGCAAACCGCACAATGAAGCGAGGCGGAAACATTACTTACACTCAGCTGGACGCTTTTGTGCGAGTGAGAGTGCGGCTAAAGGGAGGTAAAGGGCAACAGCAGGAGGTGAGGAGGAGTCCTTAACTGTACAGCAAATACACCAGAAAAGCATTTATGCTGCTGTTAACTCTACGGATTAATTTTACTCCTCTGGAACATCGAGCCACTAGAGCTTTGAGCTACAGCTACAACTTTAAAACCAAAAACCGGTTATGTTCAATCTATGTTTATCCACGGCTTGTTATTTCTCTATATAATGAAGATCTATAGTGATTGGCAGTCTTGTATAACGTAGCTAAAATGGATACGTGAGTAAAAGGTACATGTGTCTTACCAGAAAATGGTATAAGTTCAACTTTGGTATAAGTTGAAGTCACCTATTACAATATCGCTTGAGTAAAAGTACTTGACATTTACTGTACTTTAGTATCAGCACACGTCATTTTGTGAGTTAGAATTGAGTGATGGTAGCTCAGTGGTAGGGCGAGTTGTCTGGTTGTTGGTTCGATTCCAAACTCTGCTGGTCTATGTGTGTTCTTGGGCAAGACTCTTAACCCCATGTTGCTCCTCATGGCTGTGCTGGCAGCATGTGAGTGGGTATGAAAGATGTGAGATAGAATAAACAATAATAAAATACAAATACAGACCATTTATCTGGTAGTAACGAGTAAGAAACATAGCTAGGGGAAATGTTTTGGAGTAAAAGTTGTTTGTAAAGTAAGGCACAGATGTGTGAATTTTGTACTGAAGTACAGTAATAAAGTACATTACAACACTGCTATGTGGTCACTGTTCAGTACACTTAATAAAGTGGCATTGGGTGTTAGGAGTTTTTATTTGAGTTTAAGGAATTTGCTCGTCAACAATTGTAATTTTAATGTTTTATAGTGTCACAGGAAAAAACGGGTGGTTAAGATTTCTCAATTACTTGTTTGAGCCACAAAATGTCAGAAAATGTTCATAAATGTCTCTATGTACGTTGGAGAGGCAGTGCAGTTATGTACAGTATTTTCAATAATGTATACTAAATTCAAATTACATGAAAAAAGTTCAAGTTTTTAGATTAATAATGAATAAATAATAATTGGATTTTTAAAAAATTGAATTCGGCCCTCTAGCATTTAAACTGCAACATTGACCAGTATGTTGTTTTTGGAAGCATACAGAATTATTTTATCCATATTAATATATGTCATTTCTAAAGTTATAGCTTTAGATTGACTTAAATGGTTACTGTCTTCATAATTTTTGTAATATTATCTGGGTTCTTCAAAGTATTATAAGAGTATATATATGTACATTAAGCTGTAGGATAGGGGTTAAGTCATATATGGGTCAGCCCCTCATGTCACAAACAGGATTTGGACAGACATGGATACATAATGAATGAGAGCATCCCATCTGTGACATAAAGCTTGCTCGCCATTGGCTAAGGCGGGTCCGCCGCACCATCAGCGAATGCTTCCTTCAGACCAGTTCTGAGTCTTTTGTTCTGAAGTGAACATGCGCACACAGTGACCACCCCCCCCCACCCGCCCCTCCAGACCCCTGGTACATAATGTACACATATACACTCATGCATCCAAACGTGTGCGAGCAAGTCGTTGCGTAAACTTGACGGCACGTCGGCTCTCGTGGTTTCTCATTGTTAGTGGAGACGGTCTCAGGGTTTAGCGACTCGTGTCTGAGGGGAAGAATAGAAGACGTGACCTTAGCCCTAACGAGGTTAATAATTTCACTGTGTGCACAGAAGTGAATCCCACTTGCTAATGCTTTCCCGCCTGCCGCCATTTTGTGTTCATTCCCCACTGTATGTCATGTCTTCAAGTAGATAAAAAAAAATTCTTTTTGTTTTTTTTAACTTGTAGTGTGGGTGTTTTCTTAAGTTTTGTGTGTTTTCTATCTGTGTGGGAGCTTGTTTTTTCTTTCTCCAGCATGGAGATGCATGTGAGGCGTGATCCAGCGAGGATTTGTGTGTGTTCATGTGTGTCATGAGCAGTGACAAGCTCAGCTAGAGGCATGCCTTGGCTGCAATATACGTTCTCCGGGAGTTAGATTCTTGGCATGGCGAGGAAACGTGAGGGAGGAGGATGTTTGGGTGTTTTATTCAAGTCGGCGAGGGCAGTGGTTCTCAAACTTTTCATACCAAGTACCTTCTGTCCCTCGAAGTAACAACATTATCACGAACAATGCATTTGTACTTGGGTCACAAGGAGCTGTCACCATCACAAAGAGGAACGCTACATAAAAACGAGGCTTATCAGGCCTCGTTTTGTTAACGGGGTGTGTGGTCAAAAGTAGCTCATCCTATTGGATGGATCACCTTAATCTCCAGCGACAGTTTACGTAACAACAGAAGGGGAGGCGCCATGACTCCTTATGCGGTGACATCACAGATCCGCCGCCCTATAGCCCATCACCGTTTGCCCAATCGTCTGAGATTGTATACGTTGTGGGCTTTAGTGTAGGGTCAATCGGGAAGACGCGCTCTCCGCACATGCACTCCCTCTCCCATCCCTATCCTACTCATAGCTCCATCCCGATCTCATTGTTGGGCACACTTCCTATATGTGAAGCTCCACAGCTGAGGGGAGCAGAGAGTTGGGCCAAAGGGCACAGGTCAGGAGGACACAGGAGGGTGCAGTGGTTGTTGTTGTTTTTTTTTTTTAGGAGGGTTTTTGATTAAGAGTGGGCATCAATGAGAGTGAAGGGGCTGACCGGGGCTGGAGGACGGCAGGGGAGTGAGACCATGGCTCTAAAGCTGCTCTTTTGGGAGCTGGAGAAGCATCTGAAGAGGTAACAATGCCCGTAGTGTTGTCATGTGCTCGTCGGGGGCATGTTGGTGTGGAGGGGAGGGTGCCAGGTCACAGAAGAAGACGTTAAACAAACATGGCTCCCAATATGCTTTATAATGTCTAAGATATGTGAGGTTGCATTTGGAAATATTTATTTCATAAAGTGAGAGCCTCTACGTTCAAACATGGTATCATGACTACATCCCCTCAGCACGTTCGATTCCCGCTCGCTCAGCTGCTCATTGATGTGTTCGAGGACACAATGTTCCTGCTTCTGTAAATGCGTGTTTGGCTCATGCCGTTTGCTTCAAACATGTTTTTCCCAACATTAAGACAGAGATAGAATAGTTTTTTCTACTTTCAGTTGAATTTTCACAATTTCCCATTTTGACTACCAAGTACACACCATGTTCCAGTCCCTCATTTATCAGATAATAAGCCAAACCCTCTGCATCAGCAGTCCAGAAATGTGACACTGCTCCTTTAGAAGGGAAAAAAAATCACTTGAAACTTTTATTTTTCCATTTCTCTAAAGTCACTCCGCCCCCTTTGGTTCCCATGTCTGTGGCCACATCAACAGAGCTGAAGGAAGTGGAAAACACTCCCTAAGACAACTTAAATCTGACTCTCAGTCTACTTCCTGTACTTGATACTAGTACTTGTGATTGTTCCAGTCAGAGACGGATATAGCGCAGCTAAGGTGCTTAAATCAGGGACAGGTGTCTGCATTTCCGCTCCCATTCAAAGTCAACGGAAGGTGTTGAATGGGGTCGTTAAGCCCGTACTGTTTAAGGTGTGCGTTTCTGTTTTTGTGATTTTTGGAGTCTTTGCTGCGACTGTTTACTCTTAATGCAGTTGCTGCTCTTTGTGTGCTGCTTTCCATAGCAACCACATCAGTCCACACCCACCGAACTCGCATCACACATTGATAAATAATGATATAAACAATATTGGTGCAAAATTATATGAAATATTAATACAATCTATTGAACCAAAATAGACAAGAAGGAAGATACATATTTTACTAATTTCACACACAACGATATTCATGTTATAACTTCATTTTAACAAGGGAGTGTGGCTAATGTATGGTAGCGGAGCAACTATATCACCTTTGACTATGTAATAAGGTTATCTAAAATCATTAAAGAAATATTATTGTAAATTGCTAATTTAAACATATTGTTGAAGCTTACTTAGATTGATTTGATAAGGAGTCCAAAAAACTAAAATCAATTTACATTTATTTAATTAGACAAAGGTGTATTCTCATACTCCACTCCTTCAAAGCAGCAGATATTTAGATTTTCTTTTATATTTGACCTGTTGTCACCGCCCGCACTTCCACTGGCCTTTAAGTCCCATCACATCACAGGTGACAGCTGAACCGTGCTGAGGTCAGCATCTGCACGGGGTCAACTGGGGGACAATTGATTATTTGCAAACTCCAATCACATGTAGTATGTTTGAGTATTTGCATTGTGACCCCACTGGTTGTAAATGTAATCGCCGATAGGTGGCGACATTGCACCATATTAGAGCTTGTAAGGGCTGACTGAAGTTAGAGTCTATATTTTTAAATATTTCAGAATAAACAGACCGATGGATATAAACATGATGCGTTCAATGTTCTTTTTTGAAAATAGTTGGAGTTTTTTTTTAGTTCCCGTGTTTTTACTGCTTTTGTCTCCGGCCTGCATTATGCTAATGAGCGCCAGCCTCAGCCAATCAGGCGCTGTTTATCAGGCATTGCATTATGCAGAGGGGCTGAAGCCGCAGCTCAGTGTAGTCTTTGTGTGCCGCGATCAGCAGGCAGCAGCAGCAGAGGCACAGCCGCAGCCAGAGGCATCCAGGCGTCGAGAATGCGACGTTTCTTCCACTTCTCTACCGCTGGATTACCAGTGTGTGCAGCCGACCAGGCGCCTCTCGTAGCGGGCTTTTAAATGCACTTGCCGAGCATGAATTCCCATTGTTACACGGTGGCGATGGACCTTGGCGTTTGTCAACTGAGGAATTTCTCCATATCGTTTCTGTCCTCTGTGCTCGGGAAGGAGAGCGCATCAGTGCGGGTCGACAATAGGTAAATGTCAGCTGGTTGTCACTGTCGTCCTTTTATTATCAAGCTTTTTTTGCAGATGTTATGATTTCTGTCTTTTTTTTTCTTGACATCACAGAAGCTTTGTTTGCCTCCTTGTAGCGTTTCCCCGCGCGCGCACACACACACACACACCACACCACACTGCGGTATTCAGCAGATGTTGCATCGAAAAAACATAAAACACCAACCAATACATCACATTTCTCTTCTTTTTTAATCTTCCCGATCTCCTCTCCTCTTCTTGTCCTTCAGCTCTTCGGGTGCAAGTGTGGTGGCCATTGACAACAAAATCGAACAAGCAATGGTAAGCTGCAGTCATTTTGACCTCCTTGCATTGTGGGTTTTGAAAACACGCTTTATGTACATGTTATAAACATGCACACTTTTCTACACATCTATAATTAAATTGTTGTATCTTTATAAAAGCACATTTTAATAAAAAATATAATTTAATGTGAGTAAAAAATGGAGCATAAAGCTGCTCTTAGCAATAAAGGGTAAATAAATCAGGTGTGCAACTAATTATTATTTGCATTATTGGTTAATCTGTTCATTTTGAAATGTCAGAAAATGTTTGTCAAACCTGGAAAATATGCTGTGCTCAAGTTATTCACTTTGAATCATTTCTTTGTTTTGCTTTGTTGGAGAAAATAACATTTATGACGCTGACAAAAAACACTGAAAAGATTAAGCAGTCAAAATAGTTGATGGTTCATTTCGTAATCTATTAATCGATTAATAGTTGCAGCCTTGGAATGAATGAATGTTTCCTTTTCCTTTCTAGATGCTATTGGAAGCAATTTTGCTTTTATAGTAATCATAGTAATTATATTGCACTTTTCATGTAAATAAAAACAAACAAGCAGTCACACACTTTTTTAAATGAAACAACATATATATGTTGGTATACAAATGACAATAACATTTATTAGTGCCACAAAGGGGGAATTAGCATTAAAAATGCTTTTTTTAGTCAATTTAATCTGCTGTTTTATCTCAGTCGGTGGCCACATGCACCTGCTGGTGTGTGAATTAGGGGTAACAGCTTCCTGCTCTGTCACGATTTGGAACGATGACCTCAGGCCTGTTGGAAACTCAATGTGGGCCAGGCTAAGCTTCACACGCCATCCCTCCCTCCCTCCCTCTCTCTCATATACATGTATACTCACTTGCCCTCTCTCTCCAGCCGTGTCCCTGTGTTGCTAGGCAAGCAGCAGCCTCCCATTTTGCTTGGTATAAATAACTCGGCCTGTGATTGGCTCCTCCCACTCCAGTGCAGGAACATTTTGTTCCTGGGGCAGGGAGGAGGAGGAGGAGGAGGAGTGAGGAAGGAGGGGGCGGGCCTGTAGAGAAAGGGATGATGCTCAGATTATTAAATGCAAATCCTCCCCTCCTTTCAGCGTTATCACAAAGCTGCTCCTCTTTCTCTTAACAGTGTTTTTATGATGTGTGGTTGTGTGTCCTCATTTTCCCTCGTCACCCACACTGGGAACACCGACATGTATCTCTGAAGTGATTACTGATGCTAGTTAAGCATTCTCACTATAGAAGCAGGTTCTCTATGTCTCTGTGTTTATGCTCACAGTCTCCTGTTAATTGATTACTAAATTAATCCTCAAATATTTTGATAATTGATTAACCCGTGTGAGTATTTTCTGGTTTATTTTGCTCCAAATCATTAAAACAACAGTATTAAAAATGAGGAAATACCACTTTAAAGGTATGATTTAGAAGAGATAATAAGAGATAATAATAATTAACTTTACAGTGTTTTGTACCAGTGTGTGCAGTGCCGACTTTGACATTGTTAGGATATTAATTTCTAGAGTGTGTCGTGTGCACACAGTCAGCATCATCAAAATAGGCATTGGCCATGGCGACCACGAGTTTCCCCGGTGCCGTACCTTATTCGATAACGGATATAACGCTGCTCCTCTCCACACAGCCTCTTCTACGAGTGTCTCCGTCTAAGTTTGGTTGATTTAGCATTAGCTTGCTAGCGCCCTTGTCCTTTGATAAACCCAGACACGACAACAATATTATCTCCCAGTGAAGCACCATGGCAAGTAGTTAAATATAGTAGTTAAATGTTTTTCAGTTAGTAATAATTTAATAACGTCTACCTTTGCTGCCCTATATACACCAAAGCAATGCAATTTACTGTTTTTTATAAATAGATACAATTGATATCATTAATAATAAATTATAAATGATAATATATTAATAATATAATTTAGTTCTGTTTCTCATATGGCCCCTTGGGGAAAATAATTGCAGCTAATGAGATGCATTCAAAGACCCTGGTAAATTCCATCACTTCTGTGGGATTTTTTCCATCACATCTTCCAGGTGCATTCAAGAAACCTTGTAAATGTCAGTACCTCTGCAAACACACATTAAGTATGCCCATAGATCCTTGGAGTTGTGAAATAATCTGTGAAATAATTTAGCTAATAACCTTCTCTCCTTCTTGTCTTCAGGACCTGGTGAAGAGTCACCTGATGTACGCAGTGCGCGAGGAGGTGGAGGTGCTGAAGGAGCAGATCAAGGAGCTGATCGAGCGCAACAACCAGCTGGAGCAGGAGAACAACCTCCTGAAGAACCTCGCCAGCCCCGAGCAGATGGCCCAGTTCCAGGCGCAGGTCCAGACCGGCGACTCCCCGACTGGCGCCGGCCAACCTCCAGTCCTGCTCCCCGCTGGTTCCACGCAAGTCCTCCCCTCCTCACAGATTCCCAGCTCATCCGCGTAACACGCCGGGAAAACCCGGCGAGGATGAACGACTAAACTGTGAACTGACCGACTATGCCGCCATCGTGAGGACACTTCAACGTAACCACGGGACGAAAAAAAAAACAACTTTCACATGTTGCAGATATTATTTAACTGAAAGACGCTGGAGTTGTGTTCGTGCTTTGTCTCTGACTTTTATTACCTGCTTCAGACAATCGTTGTCGTGCTGGTCGTCATCGTGGTGATGTTGACAAAGATATTGATGGAGAGGAGGCGCTAACAAAGGTGTGGGCCAATCAGGAAAGCCCAGATCCTTCGCAGTGTGACTTGTTGTGTTGCCCCGCCCACTCCGTCTCAACCCAGCGCCGTCTTTCTGCACAGTTTTTTGTCCGATTTTTTTTTTGTTTGCACTTTTGTTGACAGAGGACAAACTTTAAAAGATTTCAAAATGTACGCGTCCCATCTGGAATGGGAGTCAAACGACGTTTTTCTTTTCTTTTCTGCTTCTCACCCCCTCACGCCACCTGACGACGGGAAGTCCTGAGCTGAGGAGCAGGAGAGCTAACAAAAAAGAAAATATAATATATCCTGTGTCTTATCGTTCACTTTCTTTTCCCGGTGTCATGTCCCCACCCCCTTTTTGAACGCAGCATTAAACATTTATGCAGGGAGTCTTATGTTTTTAACGCAGAGGTTTTTTTTTTGTTTATCGTTGTGTAAAATGTCCCAGTGACGACGGCGAAATGACGGAGAGAGTAATAAGTAGGACATGACTGTTTCTAGGTAGTGAACTTTGTAAATAATGAAACTACTCTGCCAAGTGCCTGGTTTTTAACCATAGATACATATATGAGAGCTTTTTTTAGTTATTTGTATATAAAAAAATATATATGTATATATAGATATATATATCTATGGTTTTTTGCCAGGTTTTTGTACTATCTGTGATGTCATGACTCAGGGCGGGACCAGAAGAGGACGTCTTACCTCGTCACTAACGATGCTGTCTCTCCTGCAGGTGACACACGGCCTCGTACTGTACACTAACTCTTCTCCGCCGTCGCTCACGTAATTGGGACTGTGTTCACCACGTGTTGTTTAATCTTGTGTTTTTGTTTCCTTCTTATTAATAATTTCCCTTTTTTTATGTCTTTTGTACAGCCAAGTGTTTTGAGTTGCTCGTAGTGCACAATTATGAGAAGAGAAGGGGGAGGGGAAACAAAGAAAGACAAGGAAAATAGCGAGTGGTGTCCATGTTTTGTGCATGTTCCTCAGCCCATCACAAATGTGACGTTCAAATTTGCACTAGACAGTTGCACCTCAAATAAAAGTGAAAAATGGAAAAAAAAAAGACTTTGGTGTTCTTACTACACACACACACAGGTTTTCCATATAATTTTAGAAATATTGAATTTAAAGGTTTCAGTCATAATTGTCATTTAATTTATGAAGCGTGCAAATCGCCAAGATGGACGCTATATTCAAAATGGCCGACTTCCTGTTGAGTTGAGGCCGTGGTCCCAAATTTCTTTTTTGTTTGTCTTGGGCTGTTACATGTTCCCACCACGTTTCACGGAATTTGGTGTAACTTAATCTTGGCTGTAGAGCCCTGGTGAAACACACGTGTCTGAGCCCCCTGAGCCATGACATAGAATGATAATAATAATCTGAAGGATAACAATAGGTTCCTCGCACACCGTTACAGCCCCTGCCATTCACGTTCGGGCCCTAATAATAAGAAAAGAAAAAGCCATAAATTCTAACTTTGCTCTCAGAATTTTGACCTCAACCTCAGAACAAATGCAAAACTCTAACTTCACACTCATAATTCTGTCATTTTCCCCTCAAAATATTGTTTCTAATTTCAGAATTCTAACTTTCTGTCTTCTTTCAGTCAGAAAACTGTTTTTAATCTCAGAATGCTGTTTTTAATCATACAATTACCCTAAATCTGAAAAATGAAAACCCTCAAAAACCTTTTTTTAATCCAGATGCTAACTTTAATCTAAATAAATAAATGAATGAATGAATAAATTAATAAAAACTAAAATCTCTGACTTTAATCTCAGAATGATTTTTTTTTTCTAACTTCTGAAATAACACCAAAAAACACCGGAGTTCTGAGATTCTGACTTTGGATCCCAGAATTTAGGCTTTAATCTCTTTGAAAAAAACTGTATGACTACACAATGGTTGTATGTGTTTTAGCCTTTGAACAAATGTAAACCAGTGACATAATGCAATAATCTATAGGTTATCATCAACTCTGAACAACAACAATGTAAACACAGCTGCTCTACATGTGTTGCAGTGAATGAACAGCGTGTTGTTGTGACCCTCGGTTGACCCCTCACCCTCTCACCTCATCATGCATACATATATGCAGAGAGCAGAGCGGAGCTCATTGGTCAGAGACCACGAGCCCCTTCAAAGCTTTACCATGCTGGCCCCGCCCCCCCAGCTGCCTCACATGGGTCTGCACGCTCTTGGTGAGTATGCGCATGTGGGAGCGCGCAGCTATGTAGGGCAATGTGACACCGAACATTGGACTGTATATTGGACATGTATATATATATATATATATATATATATATATATATATATATATATATATACGTGTGTGTGTGTGTGTGTGTGTATGGTGAGATAAGAACTACAATATTATTTATTTATTGATGTAATTTGTCGGCAGAATCATATTATATTTCATTTATTTTTTGACAGAAATAGAATTTTACTAGGTTTCCCCTCATTTGGTCTTAATTCCGCAGCTTCATTTGCGACATAAATATTTAGAATTGTGTGGGTTTTGTTGTTTTTGTTTTTCATGATGTGAATCATGCATGGTAATTTTTTTTTTAAAAACATATGACGCACAAAAGTGGTCTAAAAGAGAAAGTAAAATGGAAAAACAGAGTTTATATTATTTATTTACCTATATCTTTGTTCTTTCTTCATATACTGTATATATTGTATATTTATGGATAGGAACTATAAACAAAACCTTTTATATGATATATACGGTAGATATCAATCATTTTATAGGTTTTAAGTAGCTATCTATATATATAAATATATGTGCATATATATACATACACATATATGAAATTATTTGTGTATGTTATTGTTAGATTTAGACGTAAAATCAAACCATTTACTGTTCCTGAATTGAAGTCGACGTGAGGCTTTTTCCTAGTACAACCTTCAGTGTCCTGCTGCAGACTCTAATTAACTGTGTGGTCTTTGATGTGATCTATATATACAGTAAATGTGTGTGTGTGTGTCTATTTTGAAAGGACTTGACCACGTCTCACGTCAGTCTGATCCTGGGATTGTGGCCTCAGAGAAGCTTCAGGGATCAGACGTGTCCTTGCATCCAGATGGCACTTTCATTGACAAAAGGTGTTTTCTTAAACGTGGTCCGTCACGGGTACAGGATGTTCTGAGGCACAGGGATCACACGTGGATTAACGTTGTCTATTTGTGCTGCCGCCTGGTGTTTGGACGCACGCATTCGGAGGCCATTATTTACATTGTGCCCATCATGAACATATTTGGGACCTGTGGTACAGTATATTTAGATTGTTTTATACTGTGAAATTGTGTTTTCTTTCACATTTATATTGACATTTTAATTTAAAAGTACATTATATAGAGGGATGGTCAGTATTTCTGACACATTTATTTAAAATAGGTAAAAAATATCATTCTGTAATTTGTATTTTATTGAATGCCTTCATATTTTGTATCAAAATACTTCAGTGTCATGTGTTTTTCTATGTTTAAAATACTGTAAAATACATACAATACGTGAGGTGCTCCTGCAGATTGGACGTCACTGTGTTTGGTGTCTACTTTAATTTACCTGGATGTGTCAAAGTCACACATAGCAACACACCTGAATTACCCTCTTTTAAATTTACTTATTTATTTGTTCTCCACTCGGTGAAAGGAGTTATAATAATTGATCTCTTCTAGACTTTGCATTTAGCTAAGCTAAGCTAAGGAAAGATAGGATAAGATAAGATAAAAATAAGATAAGATAAGCTAAACTAAGCGAAGATAAGCTAAACTAAGCTAAGATAAGATAAGATAAGATAAGATAAGATAAGATAAGATAAGATAAGATAAGATAAAATAAGCTAATATAAGACAAGATCAAATAAAATAAGCTACGATGAGAAAAGATAAGATAAAATATGCTATGCTAAGATAAACTAAACTAAGCTAAGAAAAGATAAGCTAAAATAAGCTAAAATAAGATAAGCTAAGCTAAGAAAAAAAAGATAAGATAAGAAAAAAATTGCTAAACTGAGATATAAAAGAAAAAAAAAGCCAGCACTTTGAGATTAATTTCAGAAATCTGAAATTATTTTTCATGATTTAATCAAAATTCTGCATTTAATCTCAGTCAGAATCCCTGGAATCGTTAATGTAAGAATTCTGAGATTTGTTGTCATGTGACCCCTCATTCTCCTCTGTATCGTTTTAAAGATGAAAACAACAAACCAACAGTATACAGATTTAAAAAAAAAAAACAACTCCTCACACTACTGAGGCCCCCCTAATTACCATGGCCTTGGGCTGACTCTCCCCCCAAATGTGACCCTGAATTGCCCTATGTCCACCCCCTCATGAGGACCACCCTCTGTGCTGTTGTGGCAGGTGTCCTGCTGGTTAAACCCCCGACTGTCCAGACTGTCTGTGAGCAAGGCTCCACTGCCACTGCCAGTGGCACCGATTAACATCCAAAGTCTGGGCGTCAGAAACACAAAGAAAACCTTCTCATTGATGCAAAATCCCACCCCAAAATCACCAGGTAGTGACTTCTGAAAACACCAAGTTTCACCATAAAAGCCACGTTTGACCCCCTACTGATCCAGGACATCAGAACCTCCACTTACACCCAAAGTATTCAGACGAGGTGTGAGTCACTTGACATGTGCGTGGCCATTCTGTGGAAATTAGAGGCTCTACTATGCTACAGCCTCGCTTTGTAATTGGACGTCCAGCCGATTGAAAGAAGAGACTAAAATATGGGTCGGGTGTTTTTGTTGTTGGATGAAGCAGCTGAAGGGAGAGGTGTTAAAATCACACCGAGGCCAAGAGGTCCTTCACTGGCACGACAGGATTACTTTTACAAGGGCAAGTGGAGGAATGTCATTTAATTTGACTCATTTATGCACCGTCTTCATCTCCTGTCATTACGTGCATGCTACACTGCTTCCTGATATCACAAGCACATCAAAATGGTGCTTGTGGAACACGAAACTGGACCAGGGACGAGGCTACTGGTTGGTTTTATTGGCATTTTATTTATTAGCTAATTGTGTGCCGAAAAACACCCAAGGTTTTGCCACAGACTTGTCCCGACCATTCCCTCCTCATAAAAACTACCTGTAAACAAGATATGATGCATTATTTACACACATACAGTATTTACTGCTGGTCTATTTGCACAGGTTTTAGTTTTACCTGGGGTCATTTTTAACCAGGACGAGTAATAATTACTTCCTTCCCCTCTCCATGTAAAACTACTCCCGTCTGACATGTAGGGCGTTCATGTTAAACTCCAGTGATACACTGCAGGCAAAAATGTACATTATTACATTTCTATGCAACTGGATGCATTCAGATTGTACAGAAATGTAGCAGAACATTACATATAGAGGAGAAAAAACAAGTCAACTTTATTTCTGGAGCACATTTAAAAACAGCCAAGGTTACAGATTTAAAGGCACAGCAACATAAAAAGTATAAAACATAATATCAGTAAAAATAGAAGTAAAATTGTGACATAATAGAATAGTAAAATGGTAAAAACGGCACAGCAGTGTTCAGGGTTGACTATTTTTATCCTGAGGTGAAGGCCAAGGAGAAGAGGCGTGTCTTTAAAAGCATTCCAACAGTAGGCGATTTTTGACTTCTCACTAACATGACTAACACATGCTCCGCCTGCGTCTCCTCCTTCCTGCATGCAATCAGTTCACCTGTGGCGGGAGCACACCTGCTCCCAATCTAATCATCAAGCTCCTCTACTTATTTCCTGGTTCTCCAGTCACTTGTTGGCCAGATTGTTGCAGACCTCAGTGTGTTGTCAGTTAACCCATTCCTTAATAAACTGTTAAACTGCCTGCCTGCTCTGACCAGCGCCCCCAGTCCAGTTTCCACACCTCACAGCTCCAATTGACCTGGACAGTCCTGCAAGTAAGTAATGCTCTGTTAAAAAGACAACATTTCAAGGTATATAATGTCATAGTATGTCGTCAAAAGCTCATGTGTCAGGCCCAAGGCCCACTTCCAATCCCGTTATGCCAGTTGAGCTACTTGCTTTTCTTGTGATGTTTTTAAAATGATTGAGCTCCTAAAGACTTGAACTCAGTTCTTCACGATTTTCTCAGCGATTACATATGTCTGCATCCTGCTTTTTAGTGTTTACGCTGAATATTGGTCTTAAAAAAAAAAATAAAAATTAAAAATCAGCTTCAGCAAACAAGAATGGAAGCCAGGTCTTTAAAAGACAGACTATTTCTTTATTGTCAGGCAGTTAAGTATGAAGACGGTACAATTATGAGAGCCAGAAATATCAGTCACAAAATACACTTCATCTGGGATTAAGCTCCATGTTTAATTTTTAGTGTTGACTGACGCACAAAAGAGTCTGATCCTGTTAAATTGTGGAACCATAACCGATATAATTAGCCCGTCTCAACATGTCATTGTCGGTGTTTGAACTCCTTCGCTCAGATTTACCTCGGCTAAAATCACTGATTTTCTCTATGGACTTTGGTGCAGGAGAGTGAGTGTTGTTGTTTTTTTTTGCATGGCGTAGGTCAACTTTAAATGTTTTTTTCCTTTTGATTTCAAAGTTTCAGTATTATTTTCCACTGTAAAAAAATGAATTTTAATTTTATTTATTCTACTTCTATACTAAAATACAATCTTGAGAGAGTCTGTGTTTAAACTCTGCATCGAAGCTATTGTTGTGTTCCTTTAGTAGTCGGGACTCACATTTAAGACTCATTAAATCATAACATGAAACTGTCTCTAGAATTTTCTATATGATGATCCACTATTTATAAAGATGGGAAACTACTGTCTATCTGTATCTGTGATGCGTAATATCATTTTAAATTGGTTAACGTATAAAACTTAATTTTATGCATGTTATTTAAAACACATACATCTTTGAACAAAAAGGTTGGTTAGAAATCAGCGATTTAGACGACGTACTAATCTTTTATACTATACTTTTATATGATATGATGATAGCAATTAATTCAAGTGTACTGTGATTTCTTGTGCAGTTTTGACTATTCTCCCCGCCCTCCCCCAAGAACTCTCTCCAAAAACTTGAAAACAAACCACAGATGCATGCGCAGAGAGGACGACACATAGTCTGCTGCCCCCCACTGGGTGGTGAAGGGGATTATGGGGGATTACAACCTCCTCTTAGCCTCCACTTTTTATTCTCTGCACCTACTCTCACCCCTAATGTGTTGTCAAAATAATGAATCCTTTTAGAATGTCAGTCTGGTTTTACCAGTTTCCTGTGTCATCATTTCTTTTTAATAGAGTCATGATGAAAAGCAGAAGTGTTGCTTGCATCTGGAGAAGATTTGTAATGAAAAACCTAGAAAAAAGTAACCTAAATGGCTGAGGAACCTTTTTTTTTTTTACTCCAAAGCAGAGACATATTTGCATAAGTAAAGACGGAGAAGACACAGACAGACAGACAGACAGACAGCAGTAAAGGTGCGGTCCCTTTATGTCTGTGTTTGTTTTGACTGACACTGTGTGTGTCTACATGTCAACGTGCGTGTGTGTGCGTGGTGTCTTCTCGGTGCAGACAGACAGTCATTACACTACCGTTGAGCTGACACAGCAGGGGAGACGACGACGACGACAACAACAACGAAGGGGCCCGACAAACTCCACGTTCACTTAAAGAGCTTTGGTCCTAATCAGGGTGTTGTTGTGGCACAGACTGTACCACTTTAGTTTAGAAGGACGCTTGAAGGACGTATGAGACGTGAAGGGAATGAAATGTGACTGGAGATTTTTTTTATAAAAATAAATGATCCACAGTCTGAAACGGAGGTGTATGACTGTAAGAACAGCAGTAGAACAGCAGCTCAAGCTAAAATTGATGATTTTGTCTATGGAATTTGGTGCAGGAGAGTGAGTGAGTCTTTGAATAGTGTAGATTTTTTTTTTATGCTAAATTTGCACATTAATATATTTTCACTTGATTTCAAAATTTCCTAATCTCATTTTCATACAAATTTTTCACCGTAAATAACTGAATTGTAAGGTTCACAACATTCAAAAAATATTTATTGAACACAATGAAGTGCAAACTTAAAAAAAAAATAATTCAACATATAAAGTTCAAACTCGGCATCAAGGCTCCATTTGACGTCGGAACTCAAAATGTCCGTGGTCCTGAACTGTGATTTTCTGCAATAAACATACGGACAACTGATAATCAACTAGGAATTGATCATACTGTTAACTTTCAAGTGACAGACTCATCAGATAGTCAGCTAATAAGATGTTGACGAAGTCTCCAAAGAGCTATAATTAAATGATCGTTAATAACACTGCAAAACTGGTGTTTATAGTCAACAGACGTGTTTGTACAGGGTTAAAGTCTACTGGCAGTTTGTAAATATCTATTGTATATTAATTGTAAAGTGTCAGCTGATTATCTGTTGACATGATACTTGTTGATTACTAAACAATCCAAATAAAGTTTTTGTTATTTCAAGGGAATCATCTTAATGCTTGCAGAAGGTGATGATGCGTTCAGGCACTCTCAGACCAACAGCTCAAAGTCACGAGACAGGACTGATGAATAGCACATGGAGATGATTTCTTTTGAGGTTGAGCGTTTTCAGCTCGGTTTGCCCTCAAAGAACCATTATTTTTGAAAATGACTCAAACTTTCAGTGTTAAACAGTTAAAGAAACTCGACAGACGGCCTCACATTATGTATAGCATCAGTAGTATTTGATTTCTGTCCCAGTATGGACTGACAGCAGCCGATTTTAAAGTGCAAAGACAGTCTGTCCTCTGGACAATGTGCTGATCAGCCGCAATCAGAGAGCATGGATGTCTGTCACAATACCGGCGATGAGCTGCTCCAGTATGTCCTTCCTCTGTCTCCTCATGGACACATCATACTCAGACAGGAGGAAGGAGAAGTCTCGACCTTGTGTCACACAGAAATGTGACCTAAAAATCGGCCGGCATCAGTGATGATGTGAAAATGTGTTTCTGTTTCAGGTCAGGAATACAGACGTTCATTTTCTTTTATGCAAATGCATTCCTGTGGTGTGTGTGTGTGTGTGTTTGTTTGAGTAAGCATGCACCAAATGGCAAACAGCCTGAGGCCTCTGACAGAAACCGGGGGAAGACTTCTGGTGAAAAATACAAACCTGTCCCCGACTCCGCCTGCATACTGGTTTAAACAGGTAAATCAGCAGCTGACGGACTCATCTGGCTGACATCTGCCTGTCCACAGGAGAGAGAGTGCCAAGCCCTTCGCAGAAACTCACAAATCCTACTTTTTGTTTGTAGAGACAGAGTGGGTGTGTTCAGTGTGCAACAGCAGCAGCAAAGTTAAACAAACCCTGACTTTCCCTAAAAGCATATTTGCTTTGGGATCATCTTTCCTCTCGGCTGCTTTCACAGACACAACTTTGCCTCATTTGCGTCTAATTTGTTTTTACCCCGTCTAAAGGCCCTGCGAGGCATTGCACGTCAGGGTCCTGTAGTATCCCACTTCACCGTCGGGTGGCGGTCTGAACGCTGGGAATAGGACGCATTCCTACCAAATAAGAAGAGAGCGACGCTACAGTTATGGATATTATATTGGATATTTTCAGACCCTCTGTATTCAGACCTGGCCCTAAGTCTGACTCACACAAACAAACATGTCGGCATGTTAGAGTCACTGAAAATTAGTTTTTCGACTTCACAACTGAAATTCGGGGGTGACGTCATTCAAAATATCCATTCCCTCGTGCTTTTATATTCTACGGTTTAAGCTCAACTTAATGGAAACACACTGGGTGCAGATGGAGGTTATCACTCTAATGTTCTGTCTTTTATTTTCTCTGCCTCTGACATTCTATTTCTGTGTTTCCTCTGCACACGTCCTTGACCCCCATTCAGCCAGACTCTGGTTCATGCCGTGTTGGGTCCTACACGCATGCAAATGTAAACACGCACGTCTGAGGTCAGCCTCGAACGCTGCACTGTTTCCTGTTTGCTTCCTATTTTTGAGACCGGAAAAGAAACTTGCAAACCTCCCCTTTTCTTCTACTTGTTGTCCATCATTTCACCTCATTCTTGCTTCTGTTATCTCACATATGTCACAACCTTGAGTTTAATACACAGAACAGAATGTTTAATGTTCTTTAAATGTGACTGAAACTATTATCTTGGCTTTTGAAGGTAAGTTGATTTTATTGATTGTTCCTTTACGTCATGTACTACTTAAATTATATAATTTATCTTCTAAATATTTGTTCATTTCATGATTATTCTAATTTGGTGATCATGTTATTAATTAAAGGAAAACTTGGGACACATCATCTGTAGTGATTCAGTGTCACAATTTTATTTTTAGTAAAGCATTTGCTGCAGGAGATGGTTGTGACATCATTATAACACCTGCCAATCATACACGTTTTAAAAAAAAAATATGTTTAATATTTAATTAATATCACCTTATTTTAAAGAAACCCTAAAAAATCATACATGAGCCTTTTAAAGCTGTAGTATGTAACTTTTACCAAGAAGAAAATAACTGTTAACCCACGTTTCAGAGAATTATTTCATGTTTGATGGAATAAACATAAATGCTCTCTCAGTCGGGTCTGATAGTACTGCTTGACAGAGCCTGTTTCCACCATTAAGGATGCAGCATACAAATAATGTTAAATAGTGAACAGAAGCAGGAAAAGTAACACCATCAAAATGTATGCACTGCAGCTTTAAGACGTCCTCTAAAAAAATGATTGGCCGTGTTCCTTTAAAAACTCCCCAGTTTTCCGTGTTTCTCCAGGCAGCAGAGAGTGACACGTGGAGCCAGCATCAGTGGGAAGGGGAAACTCAAGAGTGTGCAGGAGTCACCGTCCACTGCAGACAGACATGTGGTGCATGTGACTGACTGTCAGCCGTCCATCAGTCCGGCATTAGTGATGTTGGACATCATGTTTGCCTTCGTTTGTTAATGCCAATTAAAGACATGTGACCCTTGGCTGGACACAGCTGCTGCCAGATGATACTGGTGAACAACAACAACAACAACAACAACACAGCAGTCAGTGACAGAGGGACAGAGTTTACAGCTGACACTGACAGACTACTGTATATAACTGTACATTTCACTATGGTCAGTCGGTTCAGTCTGTGAGAGCTGAAAAATTGTGTTTATACTAAAATTTGTAACCATGACAATGACGGCTACTACTGTGCAAATGTGTAAGTGTGTATGGGTGTGGGTGTGTGTGTGTGTGTGTGTGGGTATGAAAGATAAAGTGATAGAAAATGCACTGTATGAAAGGGTGAGTGAGTGAGTGAGTGGGTGAATGGTGAAACTGCAGATTAAAGCAGCTCCATACAGTAAATACAGACCATTTACCACTGCACTGCATGTGTTTGTGTGTATGTGCATATGTTTGTGTGTATGGTATGTACGTGGGTACGTGTATATATGCACGCTCCAGGCTTTTTTTTTTTTTTTTTTTACATACTGTACAGGGTGTCCTAGAACAGTGTCTACGTTTAGAGGCAGACGCACACATGTGAAATCCACTCATTTCCAGGAGTGACAGGACTGTACATTATGTCCACATCAGTGCGCCTATAGCAGAAAAGGTGCAAAATAACAAATATGATCTGAGGAGAGGGACATGGAAGCAGAAACTGATAGAAAAATGTCTTTGTATCTTATTGTACATTATAATATACTGTTTTAATGTAATGAGTCTGTCTGTTTTATTATTAGATAGAAAGTGCCAGATTCCATCTGCTTTTGTAAACGCGGTCTAAATTAAAACTACTTTCCTCTTTCCTACCTGGATTCAGAAACTATAAAGACATTCACTAGCATATATTATATCAATCAGATTATAAAAGTTGATTTCAATTATTTGGTTGTGAAATTTAAAGCTGCTGTACGTAACCTTCTGTTGCCGTTGATGTTATTATTCTGCTTCTGTTTGGTCTTCACAGTTATAGACTCTGTGACGCAATACTATCAGACCTGACTGTGGGAGCGTTTGTGTGTATACAGCTGCAGTACAACTAATACAACTAATCACTTCCTGTGTGCAGCTGGGGGAATGTCGCCAGGCTACATGAGGTGTGAACTCATTTGACAGTGCTTAGAATGTAACAGATTTTTGTTTATATTTGAAAGTTGCGTACTACAGCTTTAAGTCTATTTGTTGTCTCTTTAGGACCTTTTCTGGTTAGCATTTGTTTGTATACAACAGCAGAGCAGGGGTGGGCGGGGACAAGAAGAGTTTTTTGAGCAGTAGAATTCACTTCTGAAATTTCTCACGGGCGCATCTTTGTGCTTCCAGTCAAAGTCCAACCTGTTTGCAACTGTCTCGCTTACAAAAGATGTCATGGATCATTGTCACCGATTCTCACGTTATTTCAGACCCCGCCTCTCCCTTCTGATCAGTTTCCCGCCTGCTGTTTGCTCCGCCCCCCTCCACACAAGTCTCTGCATCTCCTCCTTACGTACAGTTGACCTTTAATTATGCATAGTTTCTGTTCATCAGGGGCGGCGAGTAAATTTGGCCTCGGTTTGATCATTTTTATATCATATATCTTTATTTCTACTAACCCTTTTTCTTCTAATCTACATGATTCAATCCTATACACAAATGTTAAAATGTTTGTTTTAAAAATAAAGTAAAATAGGTTCTTAAAACTTCATCTTTTTTTCAGAATAAAAGGCTCTTGTGAAGAAAAACAAAAATAATCAGATTTTTGAATTCTGCTCTCGGGCCATTTTTGGCCCATGAGCCGCCAGTTGCTGACCACTGTTCTATTAAATATTTCACAATCTTCTCGTCAGCTGCTTGCATTTGACTTTTGGCTCTTTTACAATTGAAATATTTCTGAAAATACTGTTTTTTGTGAATATTATTATCCTTTTAAACATGGTGACAGTTATTGTTTGGTGTTGATTGAGAACAACAACGAATGAGCTTCATCACATTTATGTCAGTTGTCACTTACATCAGCGCTCAAGTAGTTTCTCATCATTAACGCGTTCTTGGATCGTGTCACACAAACTTACACACACACACACACACACACGCGTTCTTGTGCAGCATTCTTCCTGTAGACCACTAAATGCTTAACCCTGACCCTTAACCTATAAGTTGTTATTTTTTGTTCTCACAAAGAACAAGTACACACATCATTGCCTACTCATTATTACCTAATGACAATCTTGATTATTATTGTTTCCAGTATTTGTGTGTTTATGTGCTCGGCGCCTTCACCCACAGTCACGACACAACCGAGCACGTGGACAGAAGCTGTGAAACCCTGGAGATCTCGAGTGCTCGAGTCACAACAGGCCCGCTACGTTTTCACATTTCTCAACGCGCTCGCCGTTGTCCCGTTTTGTCACTTGTTCCTTTTAGCAGCACGACGTGTTAATGCTTTTTTCGTGACAGAGCTGCTGTCGAGACGCACAAAGACCGAGGCGGCGAAGCTTGTCGTGCGACATGTTTTTGGGGGAGCGACGTGACCCTCGGCACGTAGAGACAATGGTAAAAAAAAAGAATTACAATGAAAATATGGTTAGTTTTTTTTCCTCTTCACTGGACCAAATAGTCTTCTTTCAGCATTTAGACACCTACGCACGCACACACGCACTCCTAGTAGTATATTTAAGGCACACAGCTGGGATTCAAACCAAAATATTAGGCCTCGTCTCCTTAGACTCTCTATTTAAGTGTTACTTAATTTGTTTGCATGTGTTTAACTTGTATTTTACTTTATTATTAAAATGTAATTCATCATTTGTTAAAGTCTGGAACACAAGGGACGTATAAAAGTCCTAAATGTACATTAAAACTTATATTTCAAGTGCAAGAAATTAAGTGTAAATGACGTGGATCATGAGAAAGAATTTAATTAATCTGGTTAATAAAGCAAATATATCATCAATTGATTTAAATATATGACACATTATCCACCGTCTGAGTCAAAACCACAGTTATACATCAATATCAAGTTGTTAATGATTGGTCCGGAGAGTTATTGATGTTTTAATTTGCACCTAGAATACATGGAGCGAACTAAAATGTTTAAGTTAACAGGGCCTAAGAGGTTATCTAGGCTAAAAGATAAAAGTCAGGTGATTCAATATTGACTTTTTTCTGCTCCTGAGAAAAAATGTGTGTAAAATGTCAAATATTCAAAGCATTTACACGTATATATTTGTTTTAAGTTCAAACTTCAACATTGGACTTGTACAGTCATATGTACGATATAGTAGGTTTAGAACCCTATGGTCTTCTTTGTGTTCATATAGCAAAGTCATGAAAACACTGTTGCTATGGGCAACGGTTGGTAACACCAGCTGAGATGTTGGGTAACTTGAATACAATGCGGCAGGCCATGAAATAATGTCAGAAAAGGCTAAATAAGGACGTTAGGCTGTTGTTTTAGTTAAGTTAAATACATTATAGTGGCTATAGTAAATAATAGAAGAAGAGAAAATTAGCCGAGTGCTGCGTATTGTTTGCATTTATTTAGTTCGGTATAAAACTTTTACGTCACAATTACCCTGAATACCAAAATAATTCAAAGATATGATTGCGATGACTGAAAGGATAGAGGATCATTTTTAGTGAAACATAATAACCATAATTCATGAGATAAGATTCAGCTGCTCTTAATTATCACAATAATATAAATTCACTACAATTAAACTATGATGATAAGATGATATGATATGAGAAATCAGGCTGCGTAAGGTTTATATCTGTTGCTCTTTGGCTGCGTGAAGAGCAGGAAGTTGTTCTTGTTTTTCACTGGCGATGTTTCAATCCCCGTGTGAGGAATAAAAATCAATGCAGAGTGATAAAACCACAGCTGTTTGTTTGTTTGCCTGTGTGAGGGGAAGTGAAGAGGGAACAGTTTTCTGCAGGACATTGCAGAGACTGGGTTTATTTCTGCTTCCGTCTCACTTTCATTTATAATGCATTGCCCTGCTCATCTGTCTGCAATTAGGAAACAGAAAGAGAAGAGCTGCTTCCTTCTTCTTGCTCGCACGAACACTTGTCCCGCTGACGTAACGGCCGACCGGGGACTCCCTGCTGCTCCCCCCTGCTGCTCTACTTTCTGAAACAACCTCCCTGTCTCTGTCTCTGTCTCCCTTGTGCTGCAGCGTATGCATGGCATGTGTCCTCCATGACACTGTGTATTTGTTTCCTGCACTGGTATAAAAGGGTGCTGTTTACAACCCGGCTAATATTAATACACAGACATAATACTTTTCACAGTGACCATCGTCACATTTAATCCCGCTCAGCAGCAAAATAAAGTATTTCTGTTCTGTTGTGTTACACCTTTTACTTCATTTAACTACACCTACACAGTGCTTGTTTAACCCCTTTAACTTTACTGTGTCAATCTAGTCCATAACCTTTCAATTAAATGGATGGATTTAACTAAGTAATTCCTACTACTACTATACTCTTACTGTACTACTACTACTATACTACCACACCATACTATATTCCTCCTCCTACTACTCTACTACACCCAACTATACTACTATACTCTATACCTATACCGCCTCCTCATAATACTACACCCTACTATACTCCTCCTCCTACTACTACTATACACCTCCTACTACTACTACCACCACTAATACTACTTCTGTTCCTCCCACTACTACTACTGCTGCTCCTACTACTATCACTGCTCCTACCATTACTACTATACTACTACTCATGCTCCTACTACCACTATAGTACTACACCCAACTGCTGCTGCTTCCTTTCTTTGATACCTGTTTGTTTTAATATTATGAGAATTTTAGCATCAACTTTTACTTTTACATTAGTTAGCATTTAAACGGCTGATTTTTATGGAGCTCTCTGGATTTGAAAAATATCTTTTGTAACAATGGTTGTAACCTTTAATTTAATTCAATAAGCTTTTAAAAGGCAGATCTGGACTTGTAAATACGATTGTCTAATCGTGCGTCTCTTAGTCGTCCTACAAGTACAGTCCAGTTTCCCTCCATCCCGCAGTTGGTGGAGAGGGATTTACAAAGATGACTCAGCGCTCGGTGGGTGGGTGAGCGGCTGACTCAGCGCACCTCCAGATGAACATGGAACCAGATATACAGCATATATACGTTTGTGTGCGTGCGTGCAGTTTATGATAAATTAATCATTACAACTTCTGTCACTGTGTGGGTTGTTGTGTTGGCTGCTCACATGACAAAGAAAGGTTTAAAGGGTATTGTTGGGGAACATCTATGTGTGTGTGTGTGTGTGTTTGTGTACAGTATGTGGCTCAGGTACATCCCGGCAGGGCGAGGCCCGGGCGTGCTTGTGGGTTAAAGGTTTCCTTTATTACATCTATTTTTGGCACGGGCTACTTCCTGCTGTTTACGGAGACAGTTCGGCCGAGTCACGCTCCCCAGTTCTCTCATCCCACGGCCCCTGACGACTGCAGCCCATTCTGTGCCAGCGCAGATCGAAACATTCCTCGGGCTAACGACTGGCCACACCCTCAAATAACTCCCGGCTCCTTGACTGGGTTTCTGTTTGCAATGCATGGCAAGGAAAAAAAAGGCACAGCAGCTCTGACTATCTGGAGAGCAGAAACCTTAAACAAACAGCCTCCGTGACTCAGCCCGTGGATGCGTTTTCACCTCTCAGAGGAGAAAGAGTGAATCACGCGCGCTGAATCACCTGCTGACCGTCGTTTTTGTTTATCCGAGCAGATACAGCGACGTGAAAATGACGCAGGAAGCCTGGCGTTGTTTTAAAACTCAGCAGGTTTTGTTGACTTACTGTTTAGTCTAACAAGGAGCAGTGGGAGCAATTAGAGGCCGGCTGAGACACAGTGGTTTCCCGTAAGCCTTTAACCAAACTGCCTGAGGGAGATCCACTCCTCACCTCTTTTTAATTTGCTTAACCACATGCAGGCCACACACTTACCTTACACTTACCTGCACAGACAGACACAGACCTTGAACCTGTGCTGTTGCCCCTGTGAAACAGAGCTGTGTGCATAGCTTTACAGAGACAGCAATTAGCCGAACAAACAAAAGGTAAGGTAAACAAACGCACGAAAAGCCTCCAGGAGTAAAATAAAACATGCTCATGTTAGGTTACATAAGCAGCAGCCTCGAGGTAAACACAACAGCGAAGCAACAATAAGAGGCAACAATGAAATGTAGGTATTCGTAGCTGATCTCTGTGTTTCTGAGATTGAAATTCTCTATTACAACCGTAGTGGGATAGTTGTGCGTTCAAGCAATGGCTTTGCTCGTCTACATGACCACTCAAAGCGGCTTTACACTACTGTTTTCACCCATTAGTGATTGGCAGAGCAGGATTTGTTCAAAAGATTAGTTTCACCGAATCGTTCAGTTTCGTTTCCAATGGGCAATTCATTTAGCCCCAAATTGCTTGTAATGGCTGTGAATGGGTGATAAAAATGTGGGACTGAATGGGTAAATGTGTAAAACAGCTTTGAATGGTCATACAGACTAGAAAAGCAGTATTTAAATACAGACCACTCACGCCAGAAGAGAGAGAGACACGATGATGCTTATTTTAGAACACATTTCAAACCCACTTTTTTTGGGCTGATGTCACATAGGAAAAATTCACACAGCGGCTCAGCTGACTGTCAAAACACTCACACACACACATATAGAAACAAAACACCAGCTGGTGGGAGTCAGGCTGTGGGCTGGGAGCATGACGTGCTGTGGTACATGGTAAATGGTAATGATTTCAAAGCTGCTTTACGCTACAGTTTTGCCATTCACACCCATTCACACAGGGCATTTATGTGCATTTTCTATCCCTCATCTTTCATACCCATTCACACGCTTCTGGCAGAGCGGAGACAAGAATTGAACCCTCAACCTTCAAGTTGAAGGACCTACCATCACACACAGCAAAAACCATCAAAATAAAAGTATGAACTGTATTTATATTCCTTGTTACTTTCCACTGCTTTCTCTATATCGAACCAATTTCGTCGGAGAGACAAAAATCATTGAAGATGAACGTGTTGCACGGAGAAATAAACAAGCTCAGGCATTCTGCCCTGGGCTGCTAACTCCATGTGAAACCTTGCCAACTTAGCATGTAAAGGTGAGAAGATGGCGAGCCAGGTTTATAGCCAAGTGAAATTGAAGTTGACTGTTTTATGTTCAAGTTCCCACCAGATCGTGATCGTAGTCCTTTAAATCGTAGTTCTCTGTTGCAGCAGCCAAGTGTGTTTTCAAATGACAGTCAAGGCCTAAATGGAGTACACTGGTGTGTCAGTGCCAAATAAATAAAACCAGCATATGACAGCAGAGTGGCGTTGAATAAACCCCCAATCAACTAATCTAATTAGTCTGGACTAGGAAGACATGCACCTCACTGATTTAAAGGTACAGTGCGTCAAATGTTTCAGTATTTATGGTGAAGATGCATGTTGCAGCTGAATATCCTCCACCCCACTCTGTCCTTTCTGAGTGTGTTGGAGAACCTCTGTGGATGCACACAGTTTAAATACCTTTCAAATTTCAACAAATCGTTTTTCTTTCTTTCTTTTTAAATGTGAATTAGTTGCATGTTGTATTAATGTCGCTTTGTAACTAAGTAAATACAATTGCATGACTTTTATTGGTTGTTGAACACTGACCTAATAATACAAAGAAAACATAAATTAAAAATATTCTATATTTCAAAAAAAAAATGGAATTTTTGTAATATAACAGTTCAGGAGCCGATGCATTTTCAGGGTATTTTCATCGTTTAATTAGTTGGAAACTGCAGCTGAAGTAGCACAGTCACGCCCTTGTTAGCCAGCAGTAGGACTGTCACTTCGCAGAGCATCATGCGACCCAGTGAAGCGGACATTTGGAACATCATGTTCCACAACACCACCACCACCAGCACGCAGACAGTTTGGACACTTTGCTTTTGCTCTGCGGACGGTCACTGTTGTGGACACATATTGGACCTGACCTAAAAGTCAGTGCTGATGTTGCCCCTGATCAGAACTGCCTCTAAAAAGTTAAACATGCTATGTTCCATAACTTTTTGGAATTAGAAGATTCGAAAACAGGCAAATATTTATATTAACACCTCTGCTGTTTCGTCACTGACACATTTTTAATTAGAAAATATCACTCATTAAACACTATACTAATAAACTAACAGTCTATAAGAATCTAAGTGAGGGTTTTGTGGTAAAGTCAAACACATTTAGTGAACACTGCTGCCCCCTGCTGTTCAGATGTAGTAATAGTAACACAGTAATGAAAGAGTATTATAAATTAGTTGAGTGGCCACTGACTGATTCCTCTGACGACTCCTGCTGCCTCTTGAGCTCAGCGAGCTGTATCTCCATGTGGTAGATGTCTTCAGACATTTGTCTAAATTAAAGCAGACATACAGTCGTTAAATCACCTTTTAGATGACAAATGACAACAAATAAAAAGTTACTATAAAACATTATGGGTTTATTATCATTGATAAACCACTCGGCAATACCAGTTATAATTATCTTGCCTAAGTAAACAGTTGGACTGTTACAGTTAAACTGGTCTTACACAGTTTTATGAGAAATATTTTTAATTTTCTGGCTGGTAGAGATGTTTTGCTGCTTCTGTGTCCATGAACAAGTGTAATATTGCTGTGTAAAATCTGACGGAGTGATCACTGATGTTGTTCACGAGTGTATTTCTAACCTGTGGGCAGCCTGGGCTCTGCTCAGTTGACAGTGGAGGCGTTTAACGATGGCATCATGGCGTCGGTTCTGGATCTGAGGCAGTGAAAACAACATAAGAGAAAATTCAGTTATGAGTTTTTAAGTTTATATCTTGATTTATTTATTCTTTTATTTCAAAATGAGATGTTTGCCCATGTTGCACGTTTGGTTTTGGGTTGTGTACATTAGAAAATGTCACCATAATGTCATCACAATAAACAATGTGTTGATGTGAAATGCATTAATTTAGTGAATTTTAGGTTAAAAGTCATAATGTTTGAGGACATAATGTAAAGAAAGGGTGTGATGCAAATGTTCCATTCATGCATTCATTGATCACAAAATCACCTCTATGTCTTTCTTCATCTGGGTATGAGTCTGAAACTCTTTTAGTAACCGTTCTGTCTTCTCAGCGATGATCCTCCTCGTCACAGAGATCTCCTCCTTCTGAGATTCATTTTCTCGCTGCAAAAAAATTAAAATAAAATAAGGAACAAGGCTGTGATGCATAGTCATCTAGAGGTACATGCTACAAAACTAGAGAGAACATGACATGGAAATTCTATTCATACAATGTTTTCTCCACCTTTGCCACATGTGCTGTTTTCCCATTTGAGTTCTCCAGGTCTTTCTTAAGCTCCTCTTTCTTCTGTTTCAACATCCTGACCAGTGCTCGCTTCTCCTCCAGCTCTTTATGGGCCTCAGTTTGGCTCGCAGCATGCATGACAGCTGCCCTGTGACCCTCCATCTTGTTTCGGTAGGTGTTGAACCCTGCCAGCACCAAGCGAGCATTCTCCTCCTCCTCGAATATAAGAATCTGGAGTTCTGTGTTTTCTTTGCAGATGGATGCACAGCGATCATGCAGGACTCTAGTGTGTCTCTCCAGATGCTCCACGTCGCTCTCCAGCACCAGGGTCTCCCTCACTTTACATCTTAGCTCTTGCTCTGCCATCTCACCCTTTGTCTCAACATCACAGAGAGTGGCCTAGAGAAAAAGGGAATAATTTTCTTTCAGTTTGATTAGCAACAGAATAACAAAACTATTGTCAGACAATCAGTAAATAGCGCCCTTATCCTTTATTCCTTGTGTTACAACATTTCTGATATTAACTACTCCGTCTTGTCACATTTATTTTATCAAGGCTTTAATAATATTTCAGATTTCAATAACTGGTGGCTTTACATACACAGATTTGATATTATATTGGTAAGCAGCTGGTGTGAGTTAAGGTCAAAGTTAACCTGCAGGTAGCTGAGTTTCTTCTGCTTCTCTTTCAGGGCCTCACTCTGGAGGAAGCTGTGATGACTGACATCCTCCACTGCCTTGGTTAAAGAGAAGCTGAGACCCTCCTGTGGTCCTGAGAGATAGTTATTATTGTTGTTGTCAGTAATAATAATAGTAGTAGTAGTAGTAGTCAAGTCTCTATTAAACAATCTGACTGCACATTTTTACTTTCAATGCTAAAAACATACATACTATACACATACATACAGTATGTCTTGCTAATGTTTTCTCATTTATTGTGAATTCGGCTTAATGCATCATAATTAATACATTCAGTATCAAAATTAGGAAATACTTAGTTTGGGTTATTGCAACAGGTAGCATCAAATATATTATATATAACAAAGTTTATATTATTGCTAGCCTTGTAGCAACATAACTTTTAAAGTTTTTACACGCTCTTTTGCCTGTTTATTGATTTCGTAATCTGGTGTGTTGAAGTAGTTAGCATTATCTTACCTGGTTTACTGGGTTTAACGTTTGACATTTTAACCCCAGTTAGCTTAAATAGCTAGCGAAAAACGCTATGAAAAAAAAATACTAAAATCAATGCTATACAGTAATTGATTAAAAAGGAGACTTTCTTTATCATGTAACGGCTGTGTTGATAAATGGGCCGAACTACTAATGCAATCAAACTTCAGCTACCATAATGCATTTCGTGCGTCCTGACCTCATTTTCGAAAACTTCCGGGTTACGTCACTGCCGGCTAAAGTTGCAATGAGAATACTCAAACAACACGTGTAATTGTTGTTGTTTTTTTTATCTAGAAATGACCGTGTAACTGTGGTGAAATGCTTGTAACTCGGTGGTTTCGTCTCTGTTCGTTGTGCAGCCGCGTATGTCACAGCAGTAGAGGAAGAAGAAGAGGAGGATGGATGACACTGGCAGGACACAGCCTGTTAGCTAACATCACAGAGGTGCCACACTGTGCAACATTAGCATCCACACGTCTGTGTCACAGTGATGTGGGAGATCTATACAAACACGAGAGTGTGCAGAGACACATGCAGCAGGTCATGGAGGAGTACACAGACCTGAGGAACAAGCTGGAGTTGCCTCACCTCAGCGAGGCAGACAGAAAGGTGCTGATAAAGAAACACACAGAGCTGTTGCCTCTGGCAAATAGATTTTTGAGTATTAAAGAAGCCATGAAAGACCATGAAGAAGTCTGTTTACTGCTGAATGGTAAGTGTTTATCTCTTAATAATCTAGGAAGTAGCCTAAACTGTAAATAATGTCTTAAATAAATAAATAAATATATATGTATATATATATATTTATATATATATGTGTGTCTGTGTATATATATGTATGTATATGTATGTATATATATATATATATGTATATATATGTACAGTATATATATTTATTTCCGGCATGAACTTCAAACAAAGAGGGTTCATGTTTTGAAATGACTTCTGATGTAATGTTTTCAAAATGACTGCTTATAGTTATGTGGTAAATGTATCAGCACAAATATCCTCGAAACAGCTATATCGGACTGAAATTTGTGTCACTGGAAATTCATGGTTGTAATATTGCTATTGTATTGAACTAAAAAGTGCTATTGAGCCATGCGTAAAACAAATGTAAACGTAATTTAAATCTAAGTCCCATTGCCTTACCAATTTTCTTTTAATTTCTCTCCTCACCAAGTATTTGTATTTTGGGTGATTCTTTATGAGGGGATTTAAAGTAAAGTAAAGTAAAGTGTGCTAGTCTGCCATATTGTGATAAAAATGATAATGAAACAATTACTTGAATTATATGGTAGGTTCTTGGCCCAAAAAAGTTTTCTCTTTAATATTTAAGCAGAGTTCTATGCAGATGTCATCAAAAGTGTCTTGTCTTTTCCACTATGATTGCAGCCTCGGATGGTACCAAAGTTGAAGATGAACAACTGACAGAACTGTTGAAGGAGGAAGAAGCACAAATCTCTAGCAAGATTTTAACCTTGAGAAAAGATGTAAGAGCGCAAAGGCATTCACAACCGTAGGGTAATTACTGCATAATGTGTGTAACATTGAGCATTTAGTGAGTGTACCTTTTTTTATCTGCAGCTGATCAGGGCTCTTGTGCCCACTGACAGTCTTGACACCAGTAGCGTCCTGCTGGAGGTTGTATCAGGAAGAACAACGGGAGGTTTGGAACTGATTTTACTGTGTGTTTGACTGAAATACAGATTGTCACATACAAACCTGCACTGACAATGTGTTATTTCTGTGGTTTCAGGTGACATCTGTCAGCAATTTACAAAAGAAATGTTCGACATGTACCAGGGTTTTGCCTGTTTTAAAAATTGGGACTTTGACGTTTACAACTATACACCTGCTGAGTATGGTAATTAATGACTTTTGTGGCTTACCTTCCAACCCATAATGTTTTGATAAATATGAATTCATGCTGTGGTGTATTAAATAGTTTGTATACAGTAAATACAGAGACATTTGACTAAGGGGTAAATGTGTAAAGCAGTTGTTTAGTCACATGTCCTTAGCTATTAACAGTGCATGGTGCTCCATTGTGTTACAGTCAGTAATTAAATGTCCAGTGTGTAAAATCCAGTAGGACGTGTTGGAAAGTGAAAATAATACCCATAAGCATGTTTGTATAGATGTGTAATCCCTTTAAAGGCCGCCATCTTGTGTTGACATGTTTTTACTGTACTGTACTCTATGACAGAAGATTATAGATAACTATTTTATTGTATATAATAACATATGGTTAAAAAAGCATGTTAACATGCAGCAGGCAGCTATTTCCCTGTGAAGGTTTTGAAAGTGCAGTTTGTGTGTACAGCCCAAGGCAGCACAGGAGTAATTAATCTTTCTTCTCAATGACACTCCCAAGGTGGCAGCAATGTTGATGAATTATCCAACAGTCAATGCAGCATCTATGTATATAACTCTTTACATCCTTTCCGGTATGTGAAGGTCACCGTAGTCCCCTGATGTGCTAGGACAAGTGTGAGCAAGGTGTGAGCAGAGAAGTCAGAGTTTTTTACAGTTTGCAGTATCAGCGTTGGATGTCACTAAGTGTTACATACTGGACATTTTTTAAAAGGATTAATGCACCCGTTAATGCACCCAACAACAAAGCCGAGCAAAAGAAATGACAGATGAGTGTGTGTCTCAGGTGGCTTACACCATGCAGCAATGAGAATAGCTGGGGACAATGTGTACAGACACCTCAAGCATGAAGGAGGAACACACCGGGTGCAGAGGATCCCTGAGGTGGGCCTCTCCTCCAGGATGCAGCGTATTCACACAGGAACCATGGCTGTCATCATCCTGCCACAACCAGTGGAGGTAATACATTTTTTTTCTTCTTTTTCTGTTCTTCACCACCTGCTTTTTCATGTTTATTTAAATATGTGCTCTCTTTGTGAACGTAGTTCGATGTTCACGTCGATACAAAGGATCTTCGCATCGACACGTTCAGGTCTCGAGGTGCTGGAGGTCAGAGCGTCAACACGACAGACAGTGCAGTAAGGATCGTTCATCTTCCCACAGGTAAAACAATCTTTTGGGTAAAATGATCTCTGCTTTCTGGCCCTGTCGCTTTCCGTTTACATGTTCGCTGACCTTCCAAACAGGTATAACCGCTGAGTGTCAGCAAACACGCTCTCAGCTGCAGAACAGAGACACCGCCATGCGCGTGCTGAGGGCCCGGCTCTACCAGAGCATGGCGAGTAAAGAGACTAAGGAGAGGCACACAGCGCGGAAGCAACAGGTGGGTGAACATTTCAATCTAGAGAGTAAATGTTATGTATTTGCCATGTCTTGTCTCTTTATTCTCATGTTCCTAACAACAGGTGGGCACACGCTCTCAGTCAGAGAGGATTCGCACCTACAACTTCAGCCAGGACCGTGTCACAGACCACCGGACTGGATATGTTACCAGAGATATTAAGGTTGGATATTAAGGTTTTTGGAATGTAGAAATTCAGACAAAACATGACAAACATGTTTTGGTCCATGTGTCTCCAGGAGTTCATGAAAGGAGGGGAAGCTCTCGACGACCTGATCTCTGACCTACTGGAGCATGCAGAGATGGAGGCTGTTCTGGAGCTGGTGCAGAACAGCAGCGCCTGCAGGAATCCATCTGCGGTCTGACACACACCACAACGTCCTTTAATATAAATAATTGAGAAAACTATATCTGTTGTTTTTAAAGATCTCTATGAATACTAAAAGGCTGAACTTGACTATGCCAGAAATATTTATTTGGTAATATTACTATGGTAATGTCTTTGTAATACATTATTACATCTTGTAATTTTGTGTCATTGCGCGTCATTAAATCCTTACGCACCACTGAGGTAGGACTTTGCATTGACTTCCATTCATTTAGACCAGTGATTCTCAAAGACTGGGTCAGGACCCACAGATGGGTTGCGGGACAATTTTTTTTGGAACCCAAAACAAATTTGCAGCATTTTCCCAACTTTTTAGTTAACATTTAAGTGTATATGTTTCAAATGAGATGCCTAAAATGATATGACTAATTAACTAAACATCTCTAGGTTGAGTTTGTGAGTTAGAAATCTGACTGCATGGGCTTTCCTACGTGACTGGAAATATTATAGACTAAATGGAACACACCATTATTCTTAACCTTAACCAGTTAATGCAATTTGTTTTCTGATGTTATTTGTTGTTAAAATATATTTCTATCTAACCCTGTCTCAGCTAGGTCTTACTTGCAAAGGGTATTTTAATATCGGTGTGACCTTACCTTATTCCTTATTAACCTACTCACAATTTACATTGTACCAACAACCTTAACCAGTTTCTTAGAAATTGGGTTCTTCTTGGGACCAAACATTGATCTCACAGGACATACTGGTCCTGACAACTTCATATAGTTGTAACAAAAAATGCATATAGAAAGGTTTTATTCCATGTAAACATAATTAGTAGTAGGTTAGTTCAGTAAAACTGACCTGTATATTGTGGGTAAGTGTTCCTAATGCTTAATGCAGGGTGTGGTCTAACCACATATCAGCTTAATACCAAAAGCATGTCACTCCCTGCATATGTGTGCCAACTCACCAACAACCCCCAGTAATTATTATTAATCATCTTCAGTTTGTCAAAAAAAATAATTTGTATATAAAAATAATTTCAAGTCATTGTTTATTGAAATTCCACTTTCCATCTTATTCATTTACTTTAACTGACAAGTTAAAGCCTCGTAACGTCATAATATAAGTGTTAAAAAAATATAAAACACTTTTTAATTGAATTGCTCTTTACGGATGCATCAACACTTACCAGACTACAGGAAGAGATACTTTCACATGAATATTTTAAATCACACCAGGAGGCCTACAATATTGTAAAAGCCTGTACATACTTCAAGAACAGAGACATTTGTTCTTTTTCAAGTTTTCTCAAGTTCTTGATGTGTCAAGAACAAGCTGCAAGAACTCCCAAACAAGGGCTGCAATAAAACAATGACGTCATTCTTTTTTTGCAGCCCTGGGAGAAAGAGAGAAAACATTTCTCTGTTCTTGTGGAGTATGTACAGTCCTTTATTCACAAGATAAATACCACTGAGAAACATTATCAAAATGTCACACGGAGAAAAGTATGACACGGTGCACAATTTTTCAAGTTAAATAAGAAAAATTGCACCATAGAATATTTTGTCTTCAAATTTCTTGGTCTAAAATGTTAATAAAACAACAAAAAAAATGCTGCAACAAGTTCCTAGAAAGAGTAGTTTTGTATTGTATTGTATTCCGTATTCGGCTCAGTCGTCGTCGTCGTCTCTCTGTCGGAGGCTCCTGGATTTGCCATTTTGTGTTTTGGCTTTCCTGAACGAAGCAGGTCCACCTTCGTCTCCAAGCGAGGTGATGATGCGCTCTTTGAACTTGGGTTTGGGCTCCGGTGGTGGGACAACGGCAGCGCTGGCTGTAGTTCCCTCTACCTGGGGCAACTGCAGATCCACTTTGGCACTGGAGAGGAAAGGAAAGGAAAAGAGAAGAGTTAAAGAGTTTTGCAGTAGCTACTGAGATCAGACAATTGTGGACCAGGATCTTTCTCTTACTATGGATCAACCTCTTGCTGAATCTTTTCCCAGGACCCGTAAGGATTCGCAGTTTTCGGCCTTCTGGCTCGTTTCTCCACTTGTGGTGCGGCTTCCTCCTTTTTCTCCTCAGGCTTGGGTGTTGTTGTTTCGATCTCTTCCACTTTTTTCATCTCTACAGCATCCTCTTTAGGGGTATCATCACTTGCTTCATCTTCTCCCTCCTTTTCTGAAGGCTCTGCCTCTGCTTTCCTTTTCTTAAGAAAAAAAAAACACATCAGGAAATTATCAGATTAAGTTAATTTTAACCAAGTGGACTTTTTTTTAAAAAAATACTCTTCTCACCCTGAAGCTTATCTTTGGGACTTTGGGCTGCTGAGTGGCTACCTCTGAAACCTCAGCCTCCTTGGATGCCTGGGCTTCATTGGAGCACTCTTCTCCTGAAAGGGGTTCAGGCTGCGGGGTTGAAGGCTCTTCCTGACTCTCGACTTCTTTGCTGGATCCAGATCCAGAAGCTTCATGTAAAGCAAGGTCCAGTGGTTTCTCCCAGCTAGACTCTGTGAGGTAGGAAAGACAAAGCATGTGAATATCACACAGAAAACCCATTGGAAAAAAAGAAAGTAAAATAGAAATAAATTATAACTGTACAAAAAATCACAACATATTTTACCTCCAGTTTCTGTGTTATAGTAATACGTATGACCATCAGGGCTGACAGCTTCCATCCAAGGACAGCTTGAAGAGCTCTAATGATAAACAGGAAATATTAAGTGTGTTTTGAACAACATTTAATAGTACAATACAGTTTAAAATACATGTTTTATTATTAGTAACCTCTGTGGCTGCAGGATGTGTTGAGTCTGAACTTCCCTGGAAACCTCCTGGGTTTTCCCATTTAGATTCTATAGTAAAAACAGACAAGAGGGTATATGTTGGTGAAAAGAACGGTTTCAATTGTCATGTACTGAAAAGCAGTAGTTGGTTTACCTCCAGTGACTGTGTTGTAATAGTAGGTGTGTCCATCATCTGTCTGTCCTTCAACCCAAACCTGTGATTCTGTTTGCTTTGTGAATTTCTTTCTCGCTTTCTCCGCTTTCTTTTGCTGTTTTTTGGGCTGGGGTCTAACCTGAGGTTGTGGCCTAACCTGAGGTTGTTGCCTCGCGGTTGCCGTGGGTGGTGGTGGTGAATCCAATCCTACAACAAAAACAATTCAAATGGAACCCAAAGTGCATCCTATTGAGCTCATATTACTTAATTAAAATATGAAAACAGTTACCTGCTGCTTCCCTTTCCATCCTCTTCAGATCCTCCTGATACGCTTTCATCGCAGCGTCCTCCATCGCTGCAAAATCTTTGGACATGCGCTCCTCCTGCTTTGCCTTTTGAATGCTCTTCTTCTTTATCTGTAAGAAAAGAAAGATATGATGGCATGAGTGACAGTTGCTGTGGGCCAATCAGAAGAGAGCCTTCAAGTCAAGCTGTTATGCCTGGACCTTATCTATCCTCACAGTCCTGAGCATGATGCCAAGACTGGCAGGTTTTTCTTAGCTGTTAGTGTTTGGAAACTGACAAGACATAGTCAATGACTCGAGTGTCAGAATATTAGTCATCTATATTTCTTATAATGTATTCAACTCATTTCTTAATCTTTCAAAGACTTTCAGAGCAGCTGCAATAATTTTATTCAGGTATTTATTCTATATTGTATGTCTTTTGTATAGTCTTTGTTCTCTCTGTGTGTACTGTGCATTATTCTGCAACTGTATATCACTTTCACACAAGAATTTTTCCCAGTGGGGACAATAAAGTTTATTTGATTTAATTTCATTGAGTCATAAATAGAATTTTTTCAGGAAAATATGTGAAACATTCTGTTTTTATCATTTGAGGTTTTTGTTTTTCTTTGCTACAACTCTAATTTCCATATGTTCGGTACTAATGATGATTTGGTTCATAAAATGAATGTATAGTAAATACACTTATCATTGGTTGTGATAAGTTATCTCATTATCTCAATATATGACTCTACGTCAACACATTTTCCCCATTGATTTAAGTATCATTTTATACGATCAGTTTACAATCAGTGGGAGAATACGTAAATACCTCTGTAATTTTGGCAGCCACATTTTCTTTGTGATTCTTCCCCCTTTCGTGGAAGTCTCTGCTCTGTAGAGAAAAACCCAAGCACGAGCAGAGACATTAATTAGCATCAGACACTGCCCTTTTCATCTTGTAACATGTTTTCATCGGTCTACTCACAGGCTTATTGTCCGCAATCCAGCACTTGCAGTACTGACAGAACTTCCTCGGCTGTGACTTCCAATAGTCGGCCCTGAAAGTGCACAAACACGTATAGTTACCCAACAAAAACATGCTAAATTATGAGTTAAATTTCCTTCAGCATTAACAGCTAACGAGGCTAAATGTCTAAAACCGAGTGTGCTACATCTTGTGGGGGCAAACATGTTCAAATGAAGCGTCGTACTTACATTTTATTTGCGTTTTAGTGGTTGAAAAGAAACAACAGTTTCGCACATTTCAAGAATGACAACAGTGTCCCTTGCTGATGACGTCATATACCGGCGCCGAAGCGACTGCCCTAACCTTAAAAAAAAGGAAGCACATATGTTTACGTCAACGGGTTAATATTAGAGAAACATAAATTATAGGTATATAATACAAATAAAATAGCAACTAGATTTGTATACTTTTTGATACAATTTATCTATTTTCTCCTTAAAGGAAATCAAATTTAGGAAATACCAAACTACAGAAAGCATGAGGATTCAGCATTCCCAACTCGGTCAAAAAAAGCAATTACATGATAACACCACTTGATGGCAGCAACGCTCTATGCTGTTATCAGTCCACCGGAACAAGAGAAGAAGAACGCAATTGACACTGACCCCATTGACTGAGGTTGAGTCCGACGGTTTGAGCTGCCGGTTCTCGGTTTTCTCTGCAGCCCGGTGCTGGCTGAAGCTGCGGCTCTGACTGCACATGAACGGCACCATGGCTGCTCTCTCACACCGGGTAAAGCTGGGACCGCTGGTGGCTGCCATTGACCAGGGAACGAGCTCCACGCGTTTTCTGGTAAGTCAGACACAAAATGCATATGACGAATAAAACACAGCTACTTTTATTAGCCAACGAAACATAAATAGGTTTGCACTCATGTGCTGCCAACATGACTGAATGTTGAAGTAATGAACTGGTTGTGCTGGGCTTCATTTCGTGGACATGCAATACAGCACTGTGTCAAATAACTTCAATTTCAAGTGGGTCTTGGCGGATTAAATGCGACGAAGAAAGTAACACGTGTCAATAAAACAAATGTGAAATGCTTCGCATGTTTCAATGACATAAACATTGTCCCTTACTTGTGACGTCATTGTCAGTCGTCGAAAGAAACTGTCCTCAAACCCCTACTGTACATTCACACCCGAAGTAATAGACTGGATTGCAATGTCTTTTTACTGTACACTCTGCTGTCAAAAGTAGCAATCACATTACCACACCGCGAGAGGGCGGTATTACGATTTATTTTCTAAACCTGAATGCACTACTAGCCATATTATGTGCAAAACACAACAACATTAACTGTTGTGTTTCAGTTAATGTTGTTTTCTTATTTGTGTTGGTGATTGGCACTTCAGGGCCACCATAATATTCCAATATTACACACTCACTGGCCACTTTATTGGGTACACCTAATCAAGGGTGCACAAATAAAACGGGAAAATATGATATACATTTAAATATATGGTGGATCAGAAACACATAAACTAATAAACATTTATTTTACTAGTTGCTTTATTTTCATGTCTAATTTTTAGTTTTTTTTATGATAACTTGAATGTGGTTTTGGACCAAGGTTATTATAGTTAATGGAAACTAATGAGTATTTCACAAAGATATTCAATATAATAGATATGATGAGTTTTAACTCATGTGACATGTAGTATTTGATGGGCAGAATTCAGAAAATCAGGTTTTAACATAACATAGAAATCTCTCAAGCATCATGTTGAAGCAACAAATGTGAGATGTTGGGTGAGAGTGAGTGTGTTCAAAGGATGAATGATGACTTGATGTTTTTTTGTGTGTTGTTGTTTTCTCCCTGTGAAGGTGTTTAACTCAAAAACAGCAGAGCTCCTCAGTCATCACCAGGTGGAAATCAAACAGAGCTTCCCCAAAGAAGGGTATGTGGAAAAAAAAAAAAGATCTGAACACAGCATTTGGTATAAGTGAGATTATGTCAAGACCTTATTTGCTGTGTGTGATTTTCAGATGGGTGGAGGAAGACCCCAAAGAAATCCTGCAGTCGGTGTACGAGTGCATGGAGCGTACGTGTGAGAAACTAACCCAGCTCAACATAGACATCTCAAACATCAAAGGTTTGCACAGGTTTTTTATTTATTTATTTATTTATTTACGCCAATTACACATTACTCATTTTAGTCACAGACTGGTGTTTATGATCTAAAACACAGGTTGTGAGAGAGAACATTCTTATAACCAGACCTGATGTTCAATATAAACAGCCATAACTTACAATAAGACACAAAGTAGGTGCCTTTCAAGGTTCCTCCCTAGATACCCAGGCACCTGGACCTGATACACTATCTCAAGGCTTACTAACTATATGTATCAGACCTGTCTCAGTTCTTCTCATATCAGAAAATCTCTGCAACACAGGTGTTTAACTCAAGATAATACTGTATGTTGTGTATTTTCCTGCTCCTCCAGTGAGTACTCCAACGTCTATGTATATAACTTTGAAACAGTAGTCCAGTGTTGATATTTAGCCCTTCTGAGGCCCTAATTTCGGCTCCTCTGTAATTGAGTTTGACACCCCTGATCTAACATCTTAGGAAATTAAATTATTGCTTATTTTTGTCCAGCTATCGGAGTGACCAACCAAAGAGAGACCACACTTGTTTGGGACAAAGAGACCGGGGAGCCCCTCTACAATGCAATTGGTGAGGTTTTGTGTTGTTTTTTGTACAAATCTGACATGATTTAATCATTGGTGTTTGGGATTTGACATGGTTGTGGTCAGTGTGATTATAACTGCATTTTCTTTTTTGTTCAGTGTGGCTGGACCTGCGGACTCAATCAACAGTCGAGCGCCTCATCAACAAAACGCCTGGAAGGAATAAGAACCATTTGAAGGTGAGATTGAGTTTCTGAGGGCTGCGCGATATAGGGGAAACGATGAAATTTGTGATTTGACCAAACTGCTATGTATATGTATGTGTGTGTGTATAAAACCCCCCACTATCTTTACGTTCTCATCCTTGCCTTAGAATATATTAATTCATATTAGGTGGTTATGTTCCGTCTTGTTTTAAATCTAGATCACTATTAAATAATTAACTGACTCTTGACGGAAAACGTAATGCCGCCCCTTAAATTGTAGTATATGTCACAATTTGAAATTTTATCCAAATAATTCAGCCCGAGCCAACATATTGTGTAATTATATACTATTTTAATCTACTTCTATGGTAAATTCTTGGTCAAAAAGCATGAAGGACAATTTGCGTTTATTGCATATAATACTTTATTGTCCTTTTGCAGCATAAAACCGGGCTCCCCATCAGCACTTACTTCAGCGCAGTGAAACTCCGCTGGCTGATGGACAACGTGGACAAGGTCCACGAAGCCATCGTGTCTCACCGCGCCATGTTCGGCACCATCGACTCCTGGCTCATCTGGGTGAGTAAAGACCACAGCCTCGACAGTGGAACAGAGAGGTGCCAGTGGTATGTTGTGTTTTAACATCTTTTTTTCTGTCCAACAGTGTCTGACAGGTGGGAAGTCTGGAGGAGTCCACTGCACGGATGTGACCAATGCTAGCAGAACCATGTTGTTTAACATACACACTATGGACTGGGACCCAGAACTTTGCGAGTATGACTTCTGTCTTACCTAAGTCTGTAATTCAAACCAGTAAAATGTACACCTTTTATAAGCTTTACATGTCATTTTTGTTCACACATACAGTGTAGCAACAGGTCTATGGTTAAAAATTTAACGGTAGTATTATCAGACTGATTTACTGTGAAACAAATACAACAGAAATGCTATTTATTAGAAAAAGTAGTGCTGTTTTTAGGAGTTGCAGCCGTCTTGGAATCCCATGTTGGCAAAAGAGTTCGTACAGCTTTCCAGTCTCTCTTGAAACTTGATAAATGAGTCCCAAAACCTGAGACACTAGTAGTGTTTTGGTGACTCTAGTTACACACTGGAGCTTTAAAAGGGCTCCTTAAGTTTGCTTAAGTGAAGTTTGTTCCAATAGAAATAGTTAACATACCTATAATTTAATGTTCCTAATTCAGTTGGGTTTTATTAATTTTGTGCTTAACTTTATTTGTTAAAGGTGTTTCATATTGAGTTGTATTCTAATTTAAACATCACCTTTGCCTTGTAAGTTTTTTTTTTAACATTGTTGACATGTGTGTTGTACATGCACTATAAAAAAATATTTTGTTTTAGGTCCTGTATCAAGTAAAATCTCAAACTTTACCGAACCACCGCCATAATCAGTCCTCCATCTTAGTTTTTTTAATATAAAATGCACTCTTTGTCTGCCCTGTCAGCTATTTTGGTATTCCCATGGAGATTTTGCCCAGAGTCAGGAGTTCTTCAGAAATATACGGCCTCATGGTGAGTACACATGGATCTGTCCTCATCTTGCATGTCGAGTTTTTCTTAATAATTTTAATTTTAAAAGTTTATATTAACTTTTAATATGATGTCACTGCTATGTCTTGTGTGAGTCTCATTCAAGTATGAAGTCAGACTGATTTTAAGTGCATTAAGGTTGACTGAGAAACTCTTTTAGGCATCTTTTCTTTGTGTGTGCCATTGTCTCTCCTCTCTCACTGGTAGAAAATATGTTCTAGCCGGGTAAGTAACACTCGTCCATCAGTATGTCACCTCATCATGCAACGTTAAAACCATCCTTTTGCTCTGTGACCAGTAAACACACCATCACTCAGTGCATTTTCCAAGCTTCATGTGAATATTTAGGCAGCTGGAATGTTTTAATGCACTCCAGCCACATAGATGAAATTCAAATGAAAAGCTGACTTAAACATACAGTATATAAACTAAGGGTTTTTTGATGGTGTTAAGGCTTTTTTTTTTAATCAAATAGTGAGGGTTTTTGGAGACACAGTGATGGTAAAGCGAGTGTTAAGGGTGGTTGTCTGAGGTTTTGACATATTATCAATAAACAACCGCATGGACACTTGATCTCACTGTAAACATGGCTGCCAGCAGGGCTGGAAGGAAAAACACGTTTTACGCCTGCATACGTCCATAATATCTTATTGTTTGACACCCTTTTTTTTGACTGGAAACTGAAGTTTGTACGCCACTTTATCTCCGGCACCAAAGTCTATAGAGAAAGTCATCATTTCTAGCTGGCTAAAAAGCTGAAGTGGCCGTAAATAACACATTTACACTTACTGATGGAGGCAGCAGTGGGTCAACGACCTCTGTGTGATCTGATGTAAATATGCTGATTTCTTTTTTTTTGTATGGACTTTGGTGCAGTAGCATGAGCGGTTTACGAACTTCAGTTTGCAGTCAGAAAAGGCTAGAAATGGCAAATATATTAAGATATTATAGTCTTACGTGGGTGTAGATTTGATTAAGTGCATCTATCTTTGTTAAATTGCTGAAATCTGTCCTTCTGTTCCTGTTGGCAGCCATGTTTTTAGTGAGTGCAAGTACGCGAATGCTGTCAAAAACCTCATACAGCCAAATTTCAAAGAACCTGAACTATCTTACTCATTAACTAACTAACTAACTAACTTTCTGCCATTTTCAAAGGTGTTTCAAAGGTCAGAAAACAACATTTCGGTGCCTCCTGTTTTTCATTTCATATGAAACAGATACTCATGAGGAAAAACATAACAGTACGGTGAATTAGGGTTGGGAATACCAGAGATACCACATTACGATATTATCACGATATTTAAGTTTTTGTTTTTTGTTTTTTGTGTTATACTAATCCACAAAAAGTTCAATGTGTACTTAGTGTCTCAAAATCGATATATCGGCGCGATGTTTCACTGAAGCGATTTTCCTTCCCCCAATCCTACAGTAAACACTGTATTGGAAATGTACTGGATGGCCCATTGCTTCTGTTATGGCATGCTGCTCCGCAGGTTCCCTCCTCTTCTGCAGCGTCTCTGTCATCACTAAATCTCTTCACTCTTGGCACAGATATGACTTCTATTCTCCGCCTTTGAAAATAATTATCACCAAATCACACCCACATAAGAGTGAAGACATTTTAAGGTGTACAGGTTCACTCTTGCACTCTGTTTTTTGCCCCTCGCTGTGAATAGTAGAATATAAAATTGTACTGTTTTCTTATTAGTGTCAAATATGGATCGTAAGTCGCTTTGGATAAAAGCGTCTGCTAAATGACATGTAATGTAATGTAATGTAATGGATCGCCACATCATTTTTGAAATTATTGTTGTTTGATCAACAAATATGGTCACTGGAATTGGGGCTGAACAAATGCCATTGAAATACCAATTTAGGAAGAATTCACATTAGATGTGCAACAGTTAATGGATTTTTAATCCATTGCTGAATGAATCGGCAGCTATTTTGATAATTGTTTAATCAGTTTGAGTATTTATTTTGATAATTAAAAGTAGCTCTCTTATTTTTCAAATGTGAATATATTATGATTTATTTGATGTTTAAAAAAAACCCAAAACAAAAGTGAATAATGTTGGTATATGGACAAAACAAGACCAATCAATATTTTTTGAAACAACAAATTTATATATCAAGAAAATATTTGACGGATTATAAAAAAGAATCATTAGTTGCAGTCCTAATTCATATCTTTTAGTCCGAATATAGTAGGTCATTTTTTGATGGTATCTCATGTGGTAAAGCTTGACTTTAAAACATTATATTGCAATTGTAATATACTGTATGTTCAAAAAAATATCAAAAGTTGATATGTTACCCAAATTTGTTCAACCCTAACTTGAATATAGTCCATTATATAATTTCTCATTCACGCAAATCCCGACAGAAATTCTATTTTATCTATTTATTTTGAATTTTTTTTAGTGGTTTTTCAATTTCTCACACTAACATGCAGTTTAAAATTGTGATTTTGATGTGACTTCACTTATAAAACAAGTCCTTTGTTTTAACAGAAATCCGGAGCTCTGTCAGGTATTCCCATTTCAGGAGTAAGTTACATTTTTATATGTAAATATGTTTTGCCTTTAAATTTTATTGCAAGTGTTTATAAGATGTGTTTTGTGTAATAACAGTGTCTCGGGGATCAGTCGGCAGCGCTCGTCGGACAGATGTGTTTTCAGGACGGTCAAGCCAAAAACACGTAAGAGCAGTCGTGGTGTAAATTTATGAGATCTCTCTCTTCTTCTTTTCTTTTTCTCCAGTGAAACCTTGACTCTCTTGTGTTTTTCAGGTACGGTACTGGCTGCTTCCTCCTGCTAAACACCGGAGCAAAGGTACTTGACTGAAGATTTTAATTTTGAACACAATTGTTGACATCCTAACTGTGGCATTTCTCTCATTTCGCAGCCTGTAATGTCTGACCACGGCCTCCTGACCACTGTGGCGTACAAACTCGGTCGAGACAAACCCGCGGTCTATGCTCTAGAGGTACAGTATTAAAGATCAACTGTTTCTGACACAAAAGTCAGTATTGTTCACATTTGTTTTACCCATCAGTGTCATAGCAGCTGACAACCACTAGAGGGTGTGAGGATCTTTCAATTCAGATGATTTTTATTCTATGCTACGTCCTGTTAGGGTTCTGTGGCCATTGCTGGAGCTGTGGTTCGTTGGCTGCAGGACAATCTCGGAATCATCGGATCTTCCGAAGAGCTTGGTGCGTCCAGTTTGTCTTTGTTTGGAAAAATGACAGGATTTTGCCATTTAAGTTTGATATTAGCTAAATAAACATGTATGGGTAGCTATTGTGTAAGAATTATGATATGTTCCTCTTTTTCTGTCCCTCTGCAGAAAAGTTGGCTGCATCAGTCGGTACTTCCTATGGCTGCTACTTTGTTCCAGCATTTTCTGGCCTTTATGCTCCATACTGGGAGCCCAGTGCACGAGGGTAAGACCAGGAGCTACTCTGTGGTTTGGATAAGTAGCTAAAAATAGATCTAATTCTTAATCTTCGTGTGCCACAGGATCATATGCGGTTTAACTCAGTTTACGAATAAGAGTCATGTCGCGTTTGCCGCACTGGAAGCCGTCTGTTTTCAGACACGTGAGGTAAGGCCTGTGGATTTCTCCTGTTTTTAATGAATGTCAGCTACAGTATGCATATTATAACTGGTGCTGTGTATTTGGATGCAGATACTGGACGCCATGAATCAGGACAGCGGCATTCCTTTAAGTCAGCTCCAGGTGGACGGAGGGATGACGTCCAACAGGCTGCTGATGCAGCTGCAGGCCGACATCCTCTGCATCCCCGTCGGTGAGGTTTTATACTCATTTCTTAGTGTTGCGTGGGATCAATGTGTTTTCAGTGTCAATGCCAGTCACGTGTGAAGCTGGAAATCTTAGTTTCTTGAGTAGAAAGTTGGGGAAAAAAAAGGTTTAATCAATGAAATTACAAAGGGATTATCAATTTATGCAAATAATTAGTGGCCCTTGCAAAGTTTAAATACTTTGTAAAGATATACTGTATAATATACAAATGTATAGATACAGAAAACCTGCTTCCTTGTCTAATTTTTCCTTGTGTCTTTTCCTTTGAATCTCTCCTTTCTTCCTTTGAATCTAAAAGACTAGGACTACCGTAAAGCACATAGCAAATGCGCAATCACATTTGTACACTACCGTATACGACAACTATAACTTCCTTGACTCCTCGTTCAAATCACACTCAACTGTTTTCCTAGGGTTTCTCAAACTTAAACTACATAAAATCCAAATACTGTTTTATTTCTTTCTATGTTGGGTTACTTTAAATGTTATTCATTCATTGTTATTCAACAATCAGTGGAAGGATTCAAATTTGTCTCTATAGTTATGTGTTTTATTTCAAAGAAGGCCTATATGTGCCAGTTATTTGTCATTAGCCAAAACATCAATGTTTTTTGTTCTTAAATTTCATAGATGCAACAAACTATACTTCTTATAGCTATGTATAAATCTTTATACATGATGTTAACCAAATTGTTTGGGTCAAATTACCAAGTGTTATGTTTCAGTTGAAACCAGAGAAGGCCTCCATTTTAATACAGTAAACAAATCAGGTGGTAAAACTGGTTTTCTGCTGTCAGCAGATCACAAAACCCTGCTCACATTTATCTTGTGACGTTATCACATGATATCATGTGTTTTTAAATGTCAACAAAAGACAGTAGAGTGGTGCAGTCCTGTTGCTGCCTTCTCCTGGCATTTATAAGAATAACATTTATCCCTGACTGTAGTAAGTCTTTGTAGTTTGTAGTTTTTTAATATTCATATTATAGTTGCATGAATGTTTTAAAAGCTAAATATTACCAGATCTTGCGGTCTTGCAGTGAAGCCGTCCATGCCAGAGACCACGGCGCTCGGCGCGGCGATGGCGGCCGGAGCAGCGGAGGGCGTCAGTGTGTGGAGCCTGAGCCCAGATGACCTGAGTGAAGTCACGTCAGAGAAGTTCGAGCCTCAGATCAACCCCGAAGGTACGGCGAGGTAGAGGGCAGGAAAGATGGGGGGGGGGCGGGGTTGGGGTGATGGATGTTCCCGAAAAAGGTAAACAATTTAAACAAAAATGGTTCCGTTTGCGGTTCTGCAGAGAGTGAGCTGAGGTACGCACGGTGGAAGAAGGCGGTGCAGAAATCCATGAACTGGGAGACGACGGAGCCTGTTTCTAATGGAAACGGTAGGAAACAATTGTATATGCTTATTTTTGCTGAGGCCTTGTTCAGACTGCTAGAGCCAAAAGGTCTCTTGGAGCCATATCTTTAACCCAACAGGAAGTCAGCCATTTTTTATTTTGTGGTTGTGACATTTTGACGTTTTTCTCTCTCTCTCTTTTGTCGCATCTTTAACGACCCAAAGGTGAAACGAGCATCTTCAGCAGTGTCCCGCTGGGCTTTTACATCATTGGCAGCATGTTCATGTTGATTGGTGCCAAATACATCGCAGGTCAGTGTGTGTCCACGTCCTTTGTGTCACATATTGTTACTTTAATTTTCCATTTCGTTTGTGACACCATGGTGTCTGTGTTAGGGCTGTACAATATATATATATACAGTATATGGATATTATGTCTATATTGTGACAAGATATAGTCTTGGATTTTGAATATCGTCATATCATAACAAAATATCTTTGATATTTTCTGGTTTTAAAGGCCGTTGTATTAACAATTATCATATTTAATATTTTGAATACACTTGTGTAATACACAAAATATTATATTTATTGATTTAACCCTTTAAAATACATGGAATCGACAATTTAAAATAAAAATAAAAAGAGTAGAGCCCAGAAAAACAACCTGTGTGCAGCTTTATATCTCGATATTACGTCTAGTATATTGAGATACAGCCTAAAAATATCCATATATTATTCATAAGCCAAATCACACAGCCTTATTGAAATATTGATTTGATTTATATCATGATGTTTATCGATATCAAATTATTTAAAACTAGTATAAAGATGTGACTGTGGTCAAATGTGATGGTGCGTTCCAGTTGTAGTCGGACGAGTTCCGAGTCGCTAGTTTCAACTGGAACGCCTCTCAAATCGGAGCTCGGAGAGTAGGAGCAACCTCACAATCCCTGACATAAGATTCCAAGATGGCTGCTATTAATGTCATTAGTGAAAACACTCGGCTACTTTTAGTCTTAATCGCACTTTTGTCAGTTTTTTATCCATTGACGTGGATATTGAACTGGAATGCAGTCAACTCAGATGTGATGTCACTCCCAGTTCCGAACTTGTGATGTAACTGGAATGCACCATAACCATGTTCCTTACATAACACTTACCATATTCGTTTGTTAGGTTCCAACTAGGGTCGGTTTTGTGGAGACGTTAAAGCAACGAGGAAAAGTGGAAACAAACTGCGCCGTTACTTCCATCAGGCATTCCAGACGATTGACGCTCTCGCGGAATCTTACTGCCGCCGACAACACCCGGACACATTTGTCACCACTGAAACTTTTCTTTATTTTTCTCATTTATGTTTTTTTGGCAACATTACATATTATGCGACTTTTTGCAGGAGTGTGCATGCAGTATTTTCTATTTTCTTTTTTTAAACGTTGACTGGTATATGTAGCCTGAGTTATTTAAGCAAAAAACCCACCGATTAGATTCTTGTGTCTTTCCACAGGTGCATTAAAGCTCTAGTGCGTAACTTCTCTCGCCTTTTAAGGAAAATCCTGTCAAACTGCTGAATGTCCAGCTTTTAGCAGTGTAATCCACTTCAGTTTTACAGTCACACACCAACCAGGTTACACCATGTCAATCATGACATTTACCCACGGCAACACTAAGAAATATAGAGATTTATGTGGCGCTTATTTTGTATTATGTAACGTAGCATGCATGTATTTGTTTATATTTAAAACTTACGCACTACAGCTTTAATTGTCTACTCATAGGAGATTCTTCTTGCGATGCTTTAAAGCTTCATGAGCTACAGAGGGATTTTTGTTCTGTCTTGTGAGAAATGTTGTATTATTTTGTGGGAGACTTTGGGATTAATGCACAAAGTGTAAAAAAAAAGAAAGAAGGGAAACAAAGTTTTGTTCTTTTAATATTATTTAATGTTCATATAAAGTAAATTATAAATTTACAGTATGTATCATGGAATGGACCGTATGAAGGACAATGAGAAGTGTTTACACTATGTGTGAAGTCCAAAAAAGAAACCCTTCCTTACGTTAATGATTAATTTATTTTGGAGACAAAACGTCTTGAGCGTTTACAAACCAGGAAGCTTAAATATTACAACGATTATAATTTAAAAACAAAAATGACAGCCTTTTTAATTTTTTTGCTGCAACACGGTTAAATTAAATATCCATCAAGCTCATAAAAAAAAAGGAAAAACATCTTAAATGCAAACCTTAAACATGACCCTTGATGATTTTCTGAGGTGTTTATTTGAATAGACCATTAAAACGACACCATACCATTAACTAGTTCGCTGTGATGTACTGTCAAATTCTGAAGAATGAGCCTTGAGGAAGTAGAAGTGCAGTGTTTATTCTGTTGACTAGCAACTGCCATGTTTGTTCTGCGAGGATTAAAAGCTCAAAGAATTGTTTAATGATTTCTCTATGCTTGAAAGCAGCTCATGAAATAAAGTGTTCCACTTGTGCGGATGTAAAATAAAACAAACAAATGGTGGCTAAGTTATGATTAGGAACGCATGGCAGTGTTTTAAAATTGAGGAAACTGTTGTTCGGTTTGTGGAGACGTTGTATGGAAGAATAAATGTCTGTAAAATATACTCACTTTGTCTAAATGTTCCTGTTTTTTGTTTTTTCTTCTCTTGATAAAAAAAAAAATGGCTGACATTTTTTCTGTGTTTCTCACCTTTCAAAACAAAAGGAAACATTCTCCACATTCACTCCACACTTTCTTTTTTTTCTAAAGGCCTACATTATTAATAATTGCATTACAATAATAACACAACAATTTTAAAACCTTGTCAATCATGTCGCTTCATATCCTAAAAATAACTGATAATAGTTTATTTTGCACTAAACTACTGCAAATATTTTTAAAGAATGGCCATAGATCACTACTTTAACTATAATGTTGGTGGAGAAATTAACAGGAAAACTTTACTGTCTTATCGTCTTGATTTGATTCTTCTGGATTTTTGTTCATCTATGAAAACTAGGTGTATGATTTTTTTTCAATGACTGCATTTGAGTTCTGTGGACATTTCTGCCTGTTGACATGTCACTCATTTACTGCCTCTGTGTAAATGTGACAGCACGGCTGTGAATAATTAAAAGCATAAAGAGCTTCAGAATCTCCAGTTGCTCTAAATCTACTGGATTGTTTGGTTGCCTTTTAATACATTTCCTAAGAACTAATTCCTCTTGCTGTCAAGAGAAAACAAAACAAAAACATGGACTGAATTTGGACGAAAGCCAACAACAACATGTTTGTTCAGATGGGGAATCCCAGTGAATGGGAACACTCAACACGGCCCCTGTCACACAGTAATGGTTTGTGCCAATGACACTGAATTCCTCTTAAACGTACGTAATGAGTGTGAAATTCAGCAACATTTATTATTCTTCACTCCTAATGTGTTGCAAATAGCCTTCAGTTAGCATCAAAAGGCTCATTCTGGGATACGCACCTTACATACATACATACAGACAAATAATTACCCTTAAGTTTATACAAATTTGCTCTAATCTCAGCCTCCGTTTTGCAGATATGGAGCAATTATGTCATTATACGTTTCTGAAAGATATTTTTTCACAATGTTCTTTTTTATCATGTCAGTCATTTAAAACGATTTAGTTTCTCTATCCACCTCTTTTATTTCATATTTTTTTGTTTCATTATTTGAAAGCTAAGTACATCTGACTCACCTTTGTAACAATGTTGAACCAGGAAGTCCAGCCGTATTTATTCTTTCCTCATATCAGATCTTGTGGCGTTTAAAGCAGGAAGGTGAGGGTAGCTGAGGACAACGCACAGGTGTGGTTTACAGTCAGTTTTCAGTTACAGGAGTGTGTGTGTGAGAAGAGAAACTGCTGTGTTTTAATAATAAATGACTCCAGATATGTTCGAACCAGGATTGAATGGGATCATGGAAAGGACCACTAACTTGGACCAAGGTCAGTTTTCTATACATGCTGCATATTTAATTTTACATGCTAGAAATGACGTGGTTTGACACACAAATAGAGATTTCTCTTGTCGGACAGTAACTACATGTACAACTTTAGTTTTCTTTATATTGCTGGATAGTTTATACCATGCCATTCCCCAACTTGGAAATGCTTTTTTGAGAATTGTATGTGCCTTTCCATGTCTAAGGTACAAAACAAAAATTATCTGCAAATTGTTGATAATATTTCTACCACATCAATGTACAAATTTGCAAAACAAGTATTAATAATTACTTGACACTTCAGTACCAAGCTACAAATCTTTTTTATTTATGTTTCTTGCGATCCATTTTTTTAATTGAGAAAAAACCCACACAATATACATATGCACATCATATACACAGTTTTCCTTCTTCCCTTTTTTTTTCTCGTTACTTCTTTCGTCCCCTTCCCCATACAGTGAGTACAAAGTCACTTGTACATTTGCAAGGAGATAACAATATTAGAACTACCATATCCCTCCCTCCCTCCCTCCCCTCCCATAAGGCGACTAATATAATAGCTATAATAGTTGTGAAATGACCTGCTGGTATGTGTGATTTTGCAAATCAACTACTAACTAAAGTTGTTGGGTCACCAGGAAGCTTCCTACCTCCTGTGAAGAGGAAGAAAACGGTGAAAGAGCTGCTAATGCTGAAGCACCAGGTTAGTGCAAAACACAGGGTTTAAAGTAGTGTTATATCGTTATAATTCCTCGTATATTCAGCTCCCGTCTTCATGTTGTTGTAAAAGAAATATGCGGGAGTTGTTTTTCTACTGTGTGTTTGTGGGGAAAGAGAAACTTTGAGTATGAGGAAGATGTTCACTGATGCAGCAGACAAAGTAGATTTACGCTTGACATGAAGATGCAAACCAGATCCAACGAGTAGGTGTGTTTGTTACAAAAGATAAGCCAAGTTGTGTTCATATGCTGGCATAAAATTCTATTTCAGAAATGGAATTGGTCACAGGAGGGCAACGACATGGAGTATCAACTCAGATGTGTAAATCCTGAAACCTTTGGCCGAGATTGTAGTCCCTGTGTTTTGAGCCCGGGCGACAGCCCCTCTCTCTTCCCTCCCGCTTACCCTCAAAGTGTCCACACACGACAACACACGCAATATCCAGCTTTTCAGGAGCAAGTGGCTCCAACAGCTGAGGCCGGCATGTCGTTATTTCACTGGCAGATCCAGGTAGAGGCACAGAGAGTTGGTGAGGTTTCACCTGAGGTGCTGAATATGCAAGATCCAGATGGGGACACGTATGTACTTTCAAGTTGTTTCAAAAATACAAGACAAACCTAAAGGTCCAGTGAGTTACAGTTAGTGTAATCCAATAGTGAGTAATAAATACAGGTTGAATAAAAAAATAACCAAATGATTTTCATTTTAAAGCAATTATACGTTCACACAAACATGATTAATAGGTACTGTCCTCAATAAATCATCCTAAATTTTACACACTGCACCTTTAAAGTAACACAATATTGATAGAAAAATATATAATGTTGTGTTTTTGTCGATTGTTTTTCATCTGCTAGATGTCTGCACATAGCAGTGGCTCAAGGCAGACGAGCTCTGGCTTATGTGTTTGCTGCAGAAATGGCAAGATGTGGCACTTTGGACATGAAAGAACACAACGGCCAGGTACACACACACACGCACACACACACACACACAGTGAACATGGTCTGTTGTGTTTAAATCTATTATTAACACATACTTACCTTCTATCTTTATTACATTGTGTTCACAGACAGCTCTGCAGATAGCGACTGTCACCAATCAACACTTGATTGTCCACGATCTGCTGACCTTTGGAGCGCAAATCAACACCTGTGACTCATGGGGGCGCTCTCCTTTACATATCTGTGCAGAGAAAGGGCACTTTTTCACTCTACAGGTAGAAACTCAGATCAGTGATTCTTTAGATACATACATGATTTGTTTTATTTATTTATATTGACTCGTTGGTAAGATTGATCCCAATTCTTCAACACTGTCAGTTACTTACTACTTAATTTAATGGAATTATTTGGCATTTTTACAACATATGACTATTTGGCTATTTGACATATTATGCCATTTTAGGGGCATTTTTAAATCACCCCACAGAGTGGGAGTGAAGTATTGTTTTTAGTGGCTCTGTGTGTCATAGGTTAGTATGTCGTCCAAAACGTCACCACAAAGTCATAGTTTAGTATATCATCAAAGAAGTCACCAAACATTCAGAGTTTAATATGTCGTTCAAAATTTGACAAAGACGTCATAGTTTAGTAAGATGTCACATCTTCCACATCTCCACATCTTCTGCCACCGACTAAAAACACATTTCGTTCGACTCTAACTCGACTAAGAAAAAAAACAAAAAAACAAAAACCAAAACAAAACAAAAAAACACACTTGCTTATACATCACACTAGCACTTTATAGTTTGACTTACTTGAAGCTCTTACTTCTAGCTCTTGTTTGTACCCAAATATTTAAATGCACTTATTGTAAGTCCCTTTGGAAAAAAAAGGGTCTGCTAAATGACATGTAATGTAATGTTAAAAAAGTCACCAAAAAGTAATAGTTTAGTATGTGCTCCAAAAAGTCAACAAAATTCATGTTTTAGTATGTCATCCAAAAAGTCTCAAACATTCCATAGTTTAGTATGTCATCCAAAATTTGACAAAAAAATCATAGTTGTCGTCCTATGACATTTTTGATCGATTTTGGACGATATATGATACCATGACATTTTTGACCGATTTTTGGACGACATACTAACCTATGACTTTTTTGACTGATTTTTGACAACATACTATACTATGACTTTTTTGACCAATTTTTGACGACATGCTATACTATGACTTTTTTGACCGATTTTGGACCACATACTATAGCATGAAGTTTTGGAGTCACTCAGGATAACAAGTTTGGTGTAGTGGATAGCACTTTCGCCTTCACCATAGAAGACCTGGGTTCAAACCCAGATTGGAACAATAGCCTTCTGCAATCTTGAGAAGTATAGGTGTTAATTTAGATGACCTACTATACTATGACATTTTGGACGGCATACTATACTATGACTTTTTTGACAGATTTTTGACGACATACTATACTATGACTTTTTTGACTAATTTTGGACGACATACTATAC